>NC_053493.1:3516616-3606401 GCF_905171775.1 Rana temporaria
ATACACAGATAGCGGCTGTGCTTCTACCTTTGTTGGTGCGCCAGACACCAAGATATCGGCTGTGCTTCTGCCTTTGTTGGTGCGCCAGACACCAAGATATCGGCTGTGCTTCTGCCTTTGTTGGTGCGCCAGAAACTAAGATAGCGGCTGTGCTTCTGCCTTTGTTGGTCCGCCAGACACCAAGATAGTGGCTGTGCTTCTACCTTTGTTGGTGCGCCAGACACCAAGATATCGGCTGTGCTTCTACCTTTGTTGGTCCGCCAGACACCAAGATAGCGGCTTTGCTTCTACCTTTGTTGGTCCGCCAGACACCAAGATAGCGGCTGTGCTTCTGCCTTTGTTGGTGCGCCAGACACCAAGATATCGGCTGTGCTTCTACCTTTGTTGGTCCGCCAGACACCAAGATAGCGGCTGTGCTTCTGCCTTTGTTGGTCCGCCAGACACCAAGATAGCGGCTGTGCTTCTGCCTTTGTTGGTGCGCCAGACACCAAGATAGCGGCTTTGCTTCTGCCTTTGTTGGTCCGCCAGACACCAAGATAGCGGCTGTGCTTCTACCTTTGTTGGTGCGCCAGACACCAAGATAGCGGCTGTGCTTCTGCCTTTGTTGGTCCCCAGACACCAGATAGCGGCTGTGCTTCTACCTTTGTTGGTCCTCCAGACACCAAGCTAGCGGCTGTGCTTCTACCTTTGTTGGTCCGCCAGACACCAAGATAGCGGCTGTGCTTCTACCTTTGTTGGTGCGCCAGACACCAAGATAGCGGCTGTGCTTCTGCCTTTGTTGGTCTGCCAGACACCAAGATAGCGGCTGTGCTTCTGCCTTTGTTGGTGCAACAGACACCAAGATAGCGGCTGTGCTTCTGCCTTTGTTGGTGCACCAGACACCAAGATAGCGGCTGTGCTTCTGCCTTTGTTGGTGTGCCAGACACCAAGATAGCGGCTGTGCTTCTACCTTTGTTGGGCGCCAGATACACAGATAGCAGCTGTGCTTCTACCTTTGTTGGTGTGCCATACACCAAGATAGCGGATGTGCTTTTACCTTTGTTGGGGCACCAGACACCAAGATATCGGCTTTGCTTCTGCCTTTGTTGGTGCACCAGACACCAAGATATCGGCTGTGCTTCTGCCTTTGTTGGTGCGCCAGACACCAAGATATCGGCTGTGCTTCTGCCTTTGTTGGTCCGCCAGACACCAAGATAGCAGCTGTGCTTCTACCTTTGTTGGTGCGCCAGACACCAAGATAGCGGCTGTGCTTCTGCCTTTGTTGGTGCGCCAGACACCAAGATAGCGGCTGTGCTTCTGCCTTTGTTGGTGCGCCAGACACCAAGATAGCGGCTGTGCTTCTGCCTTTGTTGGTCCGCCAGACGCCAGGATAGCAGCTGTGCTTCTGCCTTTGTTGGTCCGCCAGACACCAAGATAGCGGCTGTGCTTCTACCTTTGTTGGTCTGCCAGACACCAAGATAGCGGCTGTGCTTCTACCTTTGTTGGTCCGCCAGACACCAAGATAGCGGCTGTGCTTCTGCCTTTGTTGGTGCGCCAGACACCAAGATATCGGCTGTGCTTCTGCCTTTGTTGGTCCGCCAGACACCAAGATAGCGGCTGTGCTTCTGCCTTTGTTGGTCCGCAAGACACCAAGATAGCGGCTGTGCTTCTGCCTTTGTTGGTGCGCCAGACACCAAGATAGCGGCTGTGCTTCTGCCTTTGTTGGTCCACCAGATGCCAAGATGGCAGCTGTGGTTCTGCCCTAGTTGGTCCAGCAGACACCAGGATGGTGGTTGTGCTTCTGCCCTGGTTGGTCTGCCAGATGCCAAGATGGAAGCTGTACTTCTGCCTTTGTTGGTCCGCCAGACACCAAGATAGCGGCTGTGCTTCTGCCTTTGTTGGTGCGCCAGACACCAAGATAGCGGCTGTGCTTCTGCCCTTGTGGGACCAGCAGACAGCAAGATGATGGCTGTGCTTCTGCCCTTGTTGGTCGGGCAGCGCAAATATGGAGGCTGTGCTTCTGCCCTTGTTGGTCCATCCGATGACAAGATTACGGCCTTGCCTCTGCCCTTGTTGGCCCGCCAGATGCCAAGATGGCGACTGTGCTTCTGCCCTCATTGGTCTACTAGACGCAAAAATGATGGCTGTGCTTCTGCCTTTGTTGGACCAGCAGATGCCAAGATGGAGGCTGTGCTTCTGCCCCTGTTGGTCTGGCAGGCGCAAAGATGGTGGCTGTGCTTCCACCCCTGTTGGTCCAGCAGACGCCAAGCTAGCGGCTGTGCTTCTGCCCTTGTTGGTCCAGTGTTCTGCCCTTGTTGGTCTGCCGGATGCCAAGATGGCAGCTGTGCTTCTGCCCTTGTTGATCCACCAGACACAAAGAATGGCAGCTGTGCTAGATGCCAGTGGTTCAACTTCTGCCCTTTCCAAGCAGCTTCAGCTGTGTAGCAGGGGTGGTGTGACCCTCGAGCGACTGGTGCAGACCATGGGAGGTGGGCAACAAGGACATGATGCGGCTGAGGACAAGTGGGGAGCTGTTGCCAGGACCCGCTCTCTACCCCGCAGGAAAGTGGCAGAGCCTACCCTCCCACTAGTCAGCCTTAACTCACTCCTTGCTGCAGAAGAGACATTTCACGTTGGGGCATGTATAACAGGGAAGGGTATCTATAAATATTGGTTTGATCCTCCCCATAAGACGGCCCAATTTATTCTGAGAAGAAAGCGGTATAATATACTGTAAAGTAAATGGAATGATAAGAAGAGCTTCACTAACATATCGCAATGGTGATCCGTATGTACACAACGGGGATACGCATTCCCGCGCACCAAAGCCCACGGGATCGAGCCCAACTTATAGGACCGAATTTATTAACCTTTTCAGCTCATGAAGATTTACCCCCCTTCATGACCAGGCCAATTTTTTGTTATTCAGCACTGCGCTACTTTACCTGGTAATTGCGCGGTCATGCAACACTGTTCCTAAATGAAATGTATATTTTGTTCCCACAAATAGAGCTTTCTTTTGGTGGTATTTGATCACCTCTGCGATTCTTTTTATAATATAAAACGAAAAAGACCGACATTTAAAAAAAAAAAAAAATAATATTAAAAATATAATAATAATTTTATATATATTTTTATATATATTACTTTCTGCTAAATGCTCCCGATGCTTCAGCCGATACTTTTTTCCCCAGAGAGAGAGCGGGCGAAGAGGGGGCGGAGAGAGCAGAGCAGTCCTCAAAGAGAAAGCCAAGCCCTCCTCCCCCCCCCCTAGTTGATCAGCGCGGGGAACATTACAGCTTTCATTTGAATAGCTGTGTGTTCCCCCGCCGCGCCTCGTCATGTATAGACACTCCCCCTTGTCCGGGCACTTTGATAGACAGATCACCCATTCCAGGATTGCTTGGGTGATCTGTCTATCAAAGTGCCCGGACAATGGGGAGGGGCTATACATGACAGGCGCGGCGGGGGAACACACAGCTATGCAAATAAAGCTGTAATGTTCCCCGTGCTGATCAACTAGACGGCGGCGGCGGGGGGGAGACCTTGGCTTTCTCTTGGCTGCATATTTGTGGGGACATGGCGGCATATTTGTGGGGACATGGCGGCATATTTGTGGGGACATGGCTGCATATTTGTGGGGACATGGCTGCATATTTGTGGGGACATGGCGCATATTTGTGGGGACATGGCTGCATATTTGTGGGGACATGGCTGCATATTTGTGGGGACATGGCGGCATATTTGTGGGGACATGGCTGCATATTTGTGGGGACATGGCGGCATATTTGTGGGGACATGGCTGCATATTTGTGGGGACATGGCGGCATATTTGTGGGGATATGGCTGCATATTTGTGGGGACATGGCTGCATATTTGTGGGGACATGGCGGCATATTTGTGGGGATATGGCTGCATATTTGTGGGGACATGGCGGCATATTTGTGGGGACATGGGCTGCAATTTGTGGGGACATGGCGGCATATTTGTGGGACATGGCTGCATATTTGTGGGGACATGGCGGCATATTTGTGGGGACATGGCTGCATATTTGTGGGGACATGGTTGCATATTTGTGGGGACATGGCTGCATATATGGGGGGACATGGCTGCATATTTGTGGGGACATGGCTGCATATTTGTGGGGACATGGCTGCATTTGGGGAGACATTTAAAAAAAGTATCGGTATTCGGTATCGGCGAGTACATGAAAAAAAGTATCGGTACTTGTACTCAGTCCTAAAAAATTGGTATCGGGACAACCCTAGTTTGTGTGAAAGATACGTCTACAAACTATGGGATATATACTGTAGACCGGAATTTCTATTTATTTTTGATTTTTTATACTAGTAATGGCGGTGAACAACAAATTAAATGGGACTGTAATAGTGCAGACAATCTGACACTAACTGACCCTGGGGGAAACTAACTGCCACCAGTGACACTAATACAGTGATCAATGCTAATGATATGCACTGTCACTGTACTAATGACACTGGGCAGGAAGGGGGTAACATCTTAAGTGATCAAGGGGTTAAATATGTGCCAAACCAGTGTTTCTGTGTGTACTGTGTGCTGCTTTTACTGGGGATCTTAGTTGCTTTCATTCCCTGCAAAGCAAAGATCCCCGGTCACAGAATACAGCTCTGTGTTGTTTACATTCACAGAGCTGCGTTCAGTGAACCTCAGAGCCATTCGCCGGCGGTCAATTATTGGTCGGGACCCGGTGATCAGCATGTGTTCCGAGAAATCACAACACAGCTGGGCGGGCAAGCGCCTGCCTGGAAATGCAGAATCACGTATATACAGTATCTGACAAAAGTAAGTACACCCCTCACATTTGTGTAAACCTTTTCTTGAATCTTTTCATGTGACAACAGACAAGAAATGACACTTTGGCCCAGATTCTCAAAGGGCTTACGACGACGCAACGCCATGTACGCCGTCGTAAGTCCTAATCTGGGCCGTCGTATCTATGCGTCTGATTCTTAGAATCAGTTACGCATAGATATTCATTACATCCGACAAGCGTAGGGCTCTTACGCCGTCGGATCTTAAATGCAATTTTTTTTTTGCCCGCTAGGTGGCGCTTCCGTAGTTTTCCCCCGTCGAGTATGCAAATTAGCTAGATATGCGAATTCCCGAGCGTACGCGCGGCCGACGCAGTAAAGTTACGACGTTTACGTTAGGCTTTTCCCGGCGTAAAGTTGCCCCTGCTATATGAGGCGCAACCAATGTTAAGTATGGCCGTCGTTCCCGCGTCGAAATTTATAAATTTACGTTGTTTGCATAAGTCGTCCGTGAATGGGGCTGGACGCCATTTACGTTCACGTCGTAGCCATTTCCCCCCCCCCGGTGTCATGTGACTGGTTAGTGTTACAAGGTCTCGGGTGTGAATGGGGAGCGGGTGTGATAAATTTGGTGTTATCGCTCTCACTCTCTCATACTGGTCACTGGAAGGACAACATGGCGCCTCATGGCAAAGAACTCTCTGAGGATCTGATATAAAGAATTGTGTCTCTACATAAAGATGGCCGAGGATATAAGAAGATCGCCAAGACCCTGAAACTGATCTGCAGCACGCGGGGCCGAGACCATCCAGCGGTATAACAGGACAGGTTCCCCTCCCCCACCTCGCCATGGTCCACCTAAGAAGTTGAGGTCACGTGCTCAGCGTCATATGCAGAGGTTGTCTTTGGGAAAGAGACGTATGAGTGCTGCCAGCATTGCTGCAGAGGGTGAAGGGGTGGGGGAGGGGTCAGCCTGTCAGTGCTCAGACCATACACCGCACACTGCATCAAATTGGTCTGCATGGCTGTCCTCCCAGAAGGAAGCCTCTTCTAAAGATGAGGCACAAGAAAGAGCCGAAAACAGTTTGCTGAAGACAAGCAGACTAAGGACATGGATTACTGGAACCTGTCCTGTGGTCTGATGAGACCAAGATAAACTTATTTGGTGTCAGATAGTGACTGGGCCGCAGGGTAGTATTCCAACATGATAATAACCCCAAACACACCTCCAATGACCACTGCCAATTGCTAAAGAAGCTGAGGGTGAAGGTGATGGGCCAGCCAAGCATGTCTCCAGAAGTCATCATGGGGAGGGGAAGAGGACTCCAGTGACAACCTGTGAAGCTCTGGTGACCTCCATGCCTAAGAGGGTTAAGGCCGTGCTGGAAAAAAATGGTGGCCACACAAAATATTGACACTTTGGCCAATTTGGACATTTTCACTTAGGGGTGTCCTCACTTTTGTGGCCAGTGGTTTAGACATTAATGGCTGTGTGTTGAGTTATTTTGAGGGAAGAGAAAATTTACACCGTTATACAATCTGTACACTCACTACACAACATTGTAGATACAAAGTGTCATTCCTTCAGTGTTTGTCACATGAAAAGATACAAGAAAAGATTTACACAAATGTGAGGGGGTGCACTTACTTTTGTGGGATACTGTATATGATTCTGTGCAGCCGGCCTGCACTGTAGCAGGAAAACTAAAGCGTACGGTCGGCAAGTGGTTATTTATATATGTGCTGTTATTTACTTAACCACTTGTCGACCACACAGAAACCAAAATGACGGCTACAGCCCGGCCGGCTAGTTCTGGGAGGCCAACATAGGATGGCCTCCCGTAAAAGCGGCCACTACAGGCGTGGGTGGCACGCTTTATAAACTCAGGCCCAGATTCTCGTAGGTCGGCGTAAATCTAAGCGGGCGTAGCGTATCGTAGTTACGCTACGCCGCCGCAACTTAGAGAGGCAAGTGCTGTATTCACAAAGCACTTGCGTCTAAAGTTACGGCGGCGTAGCATAAATGTGCAGGCGTAAGCGCGCCTAAATCAAATGAGGAACAGGGGGGCGTGTTTTATGTAAACTAATCATGACCCCACGTAAATGACGCTTTCTTTCGAACGGCGCATGCGCGCGCATGCTAAGTATCACGTTGAATTTTCAAATTAAATTACACCCGCTCAATGCCTAGTCGACGTGAACGTAACTTACGTCCAGCCCCATTCACAGACGACTTACGCAAACGACGTAAAACACGACGCTGTTCTGACGTCCATACCTTAACATGACTTACCCCTGCTTTATGAGGGGTAACTTTACGCCGGCATATCTCTTACGTAAACGACGTATCTTGCTACGCCGGGCGCACATACGTTCGTGAATCGGTGTATCTAGCTCATTCGGACTTACGACGGCGTACATGGTGCTACGCCGTCGTAAAGTCCTTTGAGAATCTGGGCCTCAGTGTCCGGAGGACGCTGCTGATCAGAGATTGAGGTAAAGAGCCAATCAGTGGCTCTTTACCACATGAGCAGCTGTATCCAATCACTGCTAATCACGGATGTAAATAGAAGTCGGCTATCAGCATTTATTTCCTCGCGCTGACAGTATGAGGAGAGGAGAGGAGAGCCGATAACTGGCTTCTGTTAAAGGGACATCGCCAGATGTCCTGCTTATCAGTGCAGTCCCAACAGTGCTGCCAATGTATGCCCACCAAAGCTGCCAATCAGTGCTCATCACGTGTGCCTCATCAGTACCCACATGTGCCTCATCAGTACCCACATGTGCCACGCCACCAGTGCCGCCTCATTAGTACCCACCTGTGCCTCAGTGCCCAGCAGTGCCACCTCATCAGTACCCACCTGTGCCTCAGTGCCGCCTCATCAGTACCCACCTGTGCCTCAATGCCCAGCAGTGCCGCCTCATCAGTACCCACCTGTGCTTCAGTGCCGCCTCATCAGTACCCACCTGTGCCTCTTCAGTGATGCCTCATCAGTGCCCAGCAGTGCTGCCTCATCAGTGCCCACCTGTGCCCAGCAGTGCTGCCTCATCAGTGTCTATCAGTGCTGTCTCATCAGTGTCTATCAGTGCTGCCTCATCAGTGTCTATCAGTGCTGCCTCATCAGTGTCTATCAGTGCTGCCTCATCAGCGCACATCAGTTAAGGAGAAAAATAATGTTCTCATAATTGTATAACAAACTATGAAAAAACATTTTTTATTTTTTAACATTTTCAGTCTTTTTTCGTTTAGCAAAGAAATAAAAAAAAACCCAGTGGTTATTAAATACCACTAAAAGAAAGCTTTGTTTGTGCGAAAAAATTGATACAAATTTTCATATGGGTACAGTGTTTACATGACTGAGTAATTGTCATTCAAAGTGTGACAGCGCTGTAAAGCTGAACATTGTCCTGGGCTGGATCAGGGGAGGGCTATTGCCCGGTAGGCAAGGGGTTAAAGGTGAGAGGTCATCGGGTCCCAAAACAAAACACCTCCAAATACACCGAAAGTATGGGGGATGATTTACTAAGACTGGAGAGTGCAAAATCTGGTGGAGCTGTGCCTGGCAGCCAATCAGCTTCTTCAATGAAGCTTTCACACAATAAAACCTGGAAGCTGATTGGTTACTTTGCAGAGCTGCACCAGACTTCCTCTCTCCGTTTTAGTAAATCTCCCCGTGATCTCATAAGGGAATCATGGCGTTAGAAAACAGGGGCTAGATTCAAGTAGCCCGCCGTATCTTTGTGCGGGCTAGCGTATGTTATTTACGCTACGCCGCTGCAACTTACACGGGCAAGTGCATATTCACAAACCACTTGCTCCGTAAGTTACGGCGGCGCAGCGTAAATGGGGCCGGCGTAAGCGCGCCTAAAATCAAATGAGTATGAGGGGGGCGTGTTTTATGTAAATGGGTGGGTGACCCGACGTGATTGACGTTTTTCCCTAACGATGCGCCGTCCGTGGAATTTCCCAGTGTGCATTGCTCCAAATGTAAGAGCCGCAAGGACGTCATTGTGTTCGATGTGACGTAAATTACGTCCAGCCCTATTCGCGAACGACTTAACGCAAATAGCGTAAAAAATTCAAAATTCGACGCGGGAACGACGTCCATACTTAACATTGCGTACGCCTCCTAATAGCAGACAACCTTACGCCGAAAAAGCCTAACGTAAACGACGTGAAAAAATTGCGCCGGGCGTGAACGTAATTTGTGAATCGGCGTATCTAGGGTCATTTGCATAATCTACGCCGAAAACGATGAAGCGCCACCAAGCGGCCAGCGTAAATATGCAGCCTAAGATACGACGGTGTAAGAGACTTACGCCAGTCCAGATCTTAGCTAATGTCGGCGTATCTAGCTTTCTGAATACAGAAAGAAGATACGCCGCGCAGCTTTGAATTTACGCGGCGTATCTATAGCTACGCCGTGTAAATTTAATGCTGAATCTAGTCCCATGGTGGTCTCAGCGAGGAGGTCATAGGAGCTTATTTACTAAAGGCAAATCCACTGCCTTGGAAGTGCAGTCGCTGTAGATCTGAGGGAAAATAATAAACAGCATTTTTGCTTGCACATGATTGGATGATAGAAATCAGCAGAGCCTCCCCTTAGATCTACAGCGACTTCACCTCCAATCGCACAGAACAAAAAGGTGAAAAAAAAATGTGCACCTGAAAAAGAGAAAACAAAAAGACCCTACGTGTTTCATGCGAGAAAGAGCTTCTTCAGAATGCCAATAAATAGAGTGCAGCAAATCACCACATGGCAACCAATGCTCACTGAATGCAGAAAACCTTCCAATGATAAAAAGACAAATAAAAAAAAAAGTATTCTTACATATATTCGTGCGCAAGCACATACCAGTGAGCACTTGGCCCCCATTGGCCTATATTAACTGGTCTATCCCTATGAACATTTTCTGAATGTTTGATTTGCTGTACATGCTTCACATCATGTCTCTGTGCTACGTTGCCCGGCTGTTAAAGAGAAGTAAACCCTGATGGGTTTTACTTTCTGTTTTTTTCCAACTGCCAAGTAAACGCATACTAGCCCATTATAGTTACGGTATATACTCGAGTATAAGCCGACCCGAATAAAGTCAAGGCACCTAATTTACCATAAAAAACTGGGATACTTATTGTACTCGAGTATAAGCCTAGGGGTGTCCTGCATGCTCACTGTGCCCATGCCTCACTGTGCCCATGCCTCACTGTGTCCATGCCTCCACTGTGCCCATGCCTCACTGTGCCCATGCCTCACTGTGCCCATGCCTCACTGTGCCCATGCCTCACTGTGCCCATGACTAGACTGACGTTTTAACATGGGAGTCTATGGAAGGGGTGCCCCGGCTTTGAAAAATCAGTGCTCCCCGGCCATAGGTCCCCCAGACAACAAACTTTGCACACTTATAGAGGAGAAATAGGGGCTACGTGTGTGCCAAGTTCCGGACCTACAATCGGCCGGTACCGGTCCCCTAAAATCACTGGAGAAATGACCATTTAACATGGGAGTCTATGGAAGGGGTGCCCGGCTTTGAAAAATCGGTGCTCCCCAGCCATAGGTCCCCCAGACAACAAACGTTGCACACTTATAGAGGAGAAATAGGGCTACGTGTGTGCCAAGTTCCGGGACCTACAATCGGCCAGTACCGGGTCCCCAAAATCACTGGAGAAATGACCATTTAACATGGGAGTCTATGGAAGGGGTGCCCGGCTTTGAAAAAACGGTGCTCCCCGGCCGTATATCCCCTGGACAACAAACTTTGCACACTTGTAGAGAGAGGGGGCTACATGTGTGCCAAGTTTGGGGTCCAGAAGACCTACGCCGCCCGGTACCGGGGTCCCCAACGTCCGAGAGATCGTCGTAAAAAGGTGACTCGAGTATAAGCCGAGGGGGGCATTTTCAGCACAAAAAAAATGTGCTGAAAAATGTTGGCTTATACTCTAGTATATACGGTACATAGTAGGTGAGGTTGAAAAAAGACCATCAAGTCCAACCTCTGTGTGTGATGATATGTCAGTATTACATTGTATATCCCTGTATGTTGTGGTCGTTCAGGTGCTTATCTAATAGTTTTTTTAAATTTTGCTGATTCGGTGCCTCGGAGGGGAGGGAGGGGGCCGGAGCTGAAGTGGAAGCAGGGTACCTGTCAAAACTAGGTACCCACTTTAACCGCTTAACCACTGAGGGGTGGCACTGATGGACACTGAGGGGTGGCATTGATGGCATTGCTGGGCATCACTTGTTTATTTACTAATTTGTGCCAGTCAGTGCCCATGTTCCCAGTCAGTGCCCATTTGTGGGCACCGGTTGGCATCTATTGTGCTTATTTTTTTTACATGTGGATGGCCATGGGGGATGTACCTGGCCATCCACATGTTGCCCCCTTCCCTGGTGGTCCTGGCGCTTCCCTGGTGGTCATGTGTGGGCATCCGAGGGGGGGGCTGCGCTGATAAACAATCAGCGCGAACCCCCCGTCAGACGCGAGTCAGGGAAGAGCCGATCAGTGTCTCTTCCAGTTTTACATCGTGATCACCGTGGACACGCTGATCACATGGTAAAGTGCCTCCGCCGGAGGCTCTTACCGACATCTGAGATGCAGGGTGTCAGACTGACTGACACCCTGCATCACCGATCGCAGCGCCGCGTGGCCCCCACGGGCATGCCCCGGCATGTTTAACCTGCTGGACGTCAATAGGCAGTAATTCTAGTACTAGACCTCCTCTGTACTCTAAACAGTAAACTATGGATAGTAAAATTACGTAATTTGTCGCCATTGTACGGGTGTGCGCAATTTTTCATTGTGACATCATCTTTTATATTTTGCAAAGAAATTGGGATATGTATTTTTTTTTTTCAATACAATTCAACCACTTCCCGTCTGGTCAATAGCAGATTGACGTCCGGGAAGTGGTTCTGAAATCCTTGACGTTCCTGCAGGATTTCATGCCGGCGTGCGCCAGTGGGGGCGCGCAGCGCGCGATCGTGGTGTGGTGTGTCAGTCTGACACCCTGCATCTCCGATCTCGGTAAAGAGGCTGTTTTTTTTTTTTAAATCAAAAATAAGTTTATTGTAGCAATACAAACATATAAATATACACAGGCAGATCAATAGAAGATGCAGCAGAATGGAAAAGGGGGGATACAAGGTGTACTCCCACAGTGGTATACAGCCAAATCTTAAGCAATGCAGACACATGCATTAAATGAACGAATCATTATCTACACTTCAGAAGTATAGAAGGATGGATATGATTTTATAACACACTTCATCATACAAGGCATTACCACATAAGCTTAGTCTGACTGTGTATTTCAATAATAACTCTTTAACTTCCGGGAGTAGAAAGATAAAACAAAATAGGGATAGGAAGAAAAGAAAGGGAGGGGAAAGAAAGAAAGACAAAAAAAAAGGAAGAAGAAGAGAGAAAGGATCTTTATTCCTTAGACTGTGGTCCTCAACCTGTTCCATCCTCCAAACCTGGGACATCTAACCAGGGCTGCCATAGTGAATAAAACTTTTTCGAAGCACCCCTGTGTTGGTATGTTAGTTTTTTCACGAATCAATAGATTATTGACCTGTTTCACCCATAGTGTGCCTGTTGGTACCCTCGGCGTAATCCACACCTTCGCATCTCCTTGCGAGCCAGGTAAAGCAACCGTAGCACCGCAGTGTGACCATTTGGCGACAGGTCAGGTAGCTCCAGAACGCCAAGAAGGCAGACCACTGGTCAGTAATAACTGGTATCTGAAATACCTGGGCTATAGTAGCACGGACTTATTTCCAGTACCTAAAGAGTTTCGGGCATTTCCAAAACATGTGCAAGAGATCCCCAGTAGCGCATTACATTTTGGGCACAAGGGTGTATCTCTAAAACCCCATTTATGTAGCCTAGCCGGGGTTCTGTATACCCTATGCAATAAATATACGTGAGAGAGCCTCTGTGATGCCGATACAGATACCAGTGGGGCGGATGTCAGACACAGTTCCCATGCTTCAATCACCATCTATAGGCCCCAAATCCCGTTCCCACCCTCGTCTGCAGGGGAGTTTACTTGCATCATGTGTAGATTGGAGCAATCTTGCATAGACCCTTGATATCATGCCCGCCCGGTCATCAGCAAAGAGCACATCCCTCGTCAGAGGATGCACTGTTACAGCTGGTCGGGCAAGTCTGCTTTCGCATTGTACAGCATGTCTCAGTTGCAGGTATTGGTAAAATTGGGAGTTACATAAACCATATTCCTCTTTCAGGGTCGCAAAGGATTTAAATTATAGTTCCAGAGAGCAGCTGGGCGATATAATGTATGCCCAACTCTTCCCAGGGGCCAAATCCCTTCAACTTAAGAAGTTCACAGTAATATCTATTCCTCCATATTGGGGTAAATTGGCAAACTGTCTTGAACTTAAAGATGGTCCTTACATATTCCCATAACTTATTAAGTAGGCTAATTGTGTGTAGTGCAGTAGGGAATTGAGTAAGGCCTGCATCTAGATACACCAGTGCTGGAAGGGCTGAGTCCATTGGGACTATTAGCGATCTTATCGGGTCAGATTCGTCCACTATTCCCCAATTAGCAAGTTGCTGGAGCTGTGACGCTATGAAATAACACCGAGAATGCGGAACTGCCATACCCCCTGATCTTTTGGAAGTTGCAAAGAATGCAAGCTAATGCGGGGCCAATTCCCCCCCCCCCCCCATATCAACTCCCTGAATTGAGAATCTATACGGGTAAACCATCTGTGAGTGATCCAGATCGGGGAGTTGTGAAAAATATATAAAGTTGAGGTGCCCATATCATCTTAATTAAGTTAACTCTTCCGGTCACGGATAGAGGTAATTTCCTCCAGGCTGAGCATTTCAGCCGTAGTTTCTGCATCAGTGGAGATAGGTTTTTGTCAAGGTATTGGGAGGGGATTGGCGTGACCTGTATGCCCAAGTAACGGAATTCATCTACTACTGCAATGTCTTTCGCACAGTCCGGCAAAGGGCTTGGCAAGGGGTCTAGAGGCATAATAACCGATTTGTTCCAGTTAATACTGAACCCCGAAAGCCGACCGAAGTCAGCAATCAGGCCCATTACATTTTGCAAGGAACTTGCTGTGTCCCCCAGATATATCAACGTATCATCCGCATAAAGGGATACCACATCTTTTCTGGGACCTCTCTGAAACCCCACTATGTCCTGCCTATTTCTAATGTGAATGGCCAGTGGCTCAAGAGCCAGGGCAAACAACAGGGGCGACAAAGGGCACCCCTGCCGAGTGCCCCTAGCAAGACAGAAGGGTTCCGACACCTCTCCATTAATACGCATTCTCGCCGACGGGGAGCTATACAATAACTGTACCCATTTCAAAAATGAGGGACCCACCCCAAATCGAGTCAGGACTTCCCAGAGGTATGGCCACTCCACACTGTCAAACGCCTTGGCGGCGTCCAACGAAAGGATCGCCCTGTTACCTACATTGTCCGGAGGGATTTGTAAATTCAGGAAAAGTCTGCGCAGATTCTGAGATGTGGATCTCGTCGGAATGAACCCAGACTGATCTCTGTGTATCACTTTTTGTATACAGCTAGCCAACCTGCTAGCCAAAATCCTGGCCAGCAGCTTGACATCATAGGTTAGAAGTGAAATCGGTCTGTAAGAGTCCGGGGACGAGGGGTCCTTTCCGGGCTTTAACAAGACCACAATGAGTACCTCATTCATAGAAGTGGGGAGAGACCCTGTATCGAATGCATGATTATACATTTTAAGAAGAATGGGAAGGAGTTGAGTTAAGTACCTTTTGTATACCTCAGAGGGTAACCCATCAGCCCCGGGTGCCCGACTATTTTTCGAATGGGCCAGCGCCTCAAGTAATTCATCCTCAGTCAGAGGAGCATTGAGAAGGGCAACATCCGAAGCAGACAAGGATGGCACAGGATACTTGTCTAGAAACGAATGTATGTCATCTCTAGTGGGGTTAACCTTGGAGGAATAAACATCCTGAAAAAAAAGACTAAATACTCTAGTGACCTCTCTAGTAGAATGGCAGGGACTCCCCTCGGAATTTGTTATTGTTGCGATATGCGAAGACGGCTGTTGTGACTTAGCCAGTAGCGCTAACATATGCCCCGTATTCTCTCCCTCCTCAAAATGACTCTGTTGTAGGAAAAAACGCTTATTTTCAGCTAGTTGCATGGTTAGATCTTTAAGTAAGGTTTGGGATGCTAGCCACGAGCGTCTCGTATCGTCCGTGGGGTCAGCAATATACCTGGCCTCCGAGGATCGTACTTCCTCTAGGACCGACATTTCCCATTCCTTAGTGGAGGTTTTTATCTTGGAAATTGCTCTAATAAATTGCCCTCTGAGGAAGGCTTTGGTTGTGTCCCAGACTATGTCTAATGCCGCAGTATCTAGGTTTTGCCTGAAAACATTTTGGAGGAGCTCTGGGATAGGGTCAGGGTCCGGAATGAGTGATAGCCAAAAGGGGTTAAGCTTCCAGAGGGTATTACCCCTGCGAGCCCCACACCTGATGTCAATCGATAAGGGAGCATGATCAGAAATTTGCCTAGGGTGGTATTGAGAGGTTTCCAACAATGACAGGAGCAATACATTCCCCAGCCCCAGGTCTATTCTAGAGAGGCCCCCTACCGAGGCAGATTAGCACAAATAGACTCTGGCGTCCGGATTGCGGACCCTCCAAACATCTGTTAGGGCCCATTTCCAGTAGTAATCGAGCAAACGGGGTAGGCCCACTCCCCCTTTGTACTCCAACCCCCCCTTGGGCAGACAACCTGTCCCTAGTATGGTCCAGACAGTTATTAAAATCCCTACAACCAACACAGGGACACCTGGAAAACGGGCAACAAAATCTGACAGTACCTTCAATATGCTAGTAGAAAAGGGAGGGGGAATATATATTCCTGCAAGTAAACATTTAGTACCACATATGCAGCATAAAATAATGACATATCGCCCCTCAGGGTCAATTAGTGTCTCCAGTGCCGTAAATTGCGTGCCCTGTTTAACTAGGATGCTCACCCCCCTCGAGTACACTGAGAAAGTAGAATGATATTGGTGGCTAAATTGCCTTATCGCAAATTGGGGTGTGGAGGTCGGGGGGAGATGAGTCTCCTGCAGGTAGACAATATCAGCAGCTATACGCTTGATCGTGCGAAGCAAAGCTAAGCGTTTAACAGGATTATTCAATCCCCGCACATTCCAGGACACAAATCTGGTTATCTTAGACATTGCACATTAGGGGTAAGTAAAACATAGGAATCAATGGCAAGCGCACAGCAGCAAAAAACAGGACAGCCAGTCCCCCTTGGGGGGAGAATCAGTAGCAGGCCCTCAGTCAAGTGCAGGAGAGCACATAACAGGTCCAGGCAGTCCAACAGAGTTGATGAGGCCAGGCCGAGGAGTATCACAAAATGAACAGCAGAGGCAGTCACAGGTGGGATAATAAACCCCAAGAGCAGGTAAAATGTAAAGGACGATGAACCCACAGTCACAGTGGTAGATAAAAAAGAGGATATTAAAAGAAAGAGAAAAAAAGATGTATTCAAAAAATAACAGGCCAACATGGCCAACTTTGCTTGCCTACAGGCAGTGCGAGGCCTGCACCAGGCCCGCATGGGGGCAACAGTGGAAGTGCACCAAGTGTCTAAACTTCTCAACAGCAAGAACAGATAGCCCAGTAGATCTAGTGTGGACTAAATCTCAGCAACTCCTCCGCCTTGGTGGAGGGTGTAACGGCTACCCACTGGTGTGAGGGTCTCAGCCGCTGGAGACGTCCTTTTCCCTGGCAAGCTGTGATATGCAGGTACCGCCGGTATATTCCATCGAACGCCCTTCCAAGAAACGAGACGGGCTACGTTTGCAGAGTCAAGCAGGACTGACTTTATTTGGCATATTTCACCTGCTTATATCTGCTTACAACTGTACAGAAACAAATGACACTCCCCCCCCCCCACCCAGGGGGCCTTCAATACACACACTTTGAAACAATGACACTCTCTTGAGCCAATCAGCTGCTAGCCGTTTCGGCTCCTCAACTTAGCTTGATCAGACAATAGAATTCAATTAACCTTTAAAACAATTATCACTCACACATAATCCCCCTCAGCATACACCTCACAGGGGGGCTGTTTACCTGCACACAAGAGAGAGTTCATTATCTATGTGAAGGGAACATTAGCATTCAGCAGTGAAAGAGACTCTTTGTCCAATTAACCCTTTGAGCTCAGAATACAATGTGGTACATCCAATTGTGACAAGCCATGCAGTCCCTTGTAGTCCCCCTGCACGAAGATTATAACTGTCCCGGCAGCATGCATATGTCCGTTACAGAGGGGAATAGTAGGTAATTGGCAGGATAAGTCTATCAATGTATTACCCATCTTGTTGAGCACGGTGACGATTACGACCTTCTCGGATTGATTGTTCCTCTCTGTCTAGCCATTGTGCAGCTGATGACGGAAGATCAAAGAAGTGTACAGATCCCAATGCTTCCACCCTTAGCTTGGAGGGGTACAGCATAGCATATTTCACATCTAATACTCTGAGGCGACGTTTAACATCCAGAAACTTTGCACGTTGCTTTTGCAGCTCAGCAGAAAAATCAGGGAAACAGGAGATCTTAGCATTATCAACTTTCATGGCCTCGGGTTTAATCCTGGCATTGCGCAGTATGGCATCCCTGTCTTTGTAATGCAGAAGTTTAAATAGGAAGGGTCTCGGAGGGGCTCCTGGCTGAGGAGGTCGGGAAGGCACCCTGTGAGCTCTTTCCACCGAGAATAATGGAGTGAAAGCTTCTTTGCCAAAAGCAGTCACCAGCCAGTTTTCAATAAATTCTACAGGATTCTTCCTTTCAGCTCTCTCAGGTAGGCCCACCAGCCTCACGTTATTTCGTCTTATTCTGTTCTCCAATTCCTCTAAACGAGAGGAATGTTGTGTAAGGAGATGATTATTGTAGGAAAGATCCCTTTGCATGGGGGCCATGTCATCCTCTATGGAGCTCACCCTCCCCTCCACAGCAGATGTCCTCTCCCTCAGTTTTTGTGCATCTTGCCTCATGAATGACATCTCTGCTTTCACCCCCTTAATGTCAGCAGTCAGGGCAGTCAAGGAGGTATTACATGTAGTTATGGCTGCAAATATATCTCTCAATGAGGGTTCATTGTCAGTAGCAGGGCTAGTGGCTGGGCTGGTGAGGGCCTGCGGCCTAGTGGTATTGCCGTTAGGGGTACTCACTGTACTCCATGGAAAGTTCGGGCCTCCACCATCCTCCAGGGGGGACCGTGTCGTCCGCATCTGACACTCCGCCCGGCATCTCGCTCTGAACTCCCGGACGAGCATTGGGATCGGCGGTCAGCACTTCTGACTGAATAACTTCTCCGCCCCATCCCTGTATTTCTCCTTGGTCGTGCGCTGGGCCTGAGCGCCATCTTGGATCCCCACGCTGTCCGGGGACCGGGCCGCATTCTGTCTCCTAGCCGTCGCCATCGTGCTCGGATCGGGGAACAAGAGACACCGGAGCGATCAGGGAATCTTCCTGCAGCGGACTGGCGTAAAGAAAGGGTAAGATGGGTATGTGTCAGGATGGATTGCAGGAGATTCGGCGGAGAGAAGCAGAAGGTGCGTCCGGCTACATCCGCTGCCTGGCCACGCCCTTGGCGGAGGCTGTTTACCACGTGATCAGCCGTGTCCAATCATGGCTGATCACGATGTAAACAGGAAGAGCCGTTGATGGCTCTTCCTCACTCGTGTCTGACAGACGCGAGTAGAGGAGAGCCAATCGTCGGCTCTCCTGACAGGGGGGGGGGGTTCGAGCTGATTGTTTATCAGTGCAGCCCACACTGGACCACCAGGGAAGCCCACACTGGACCACCAGGGAAGGGCAAAAAAAAAGGGGGCCCCAAAAAAAAAATGCAGTAAAAAAAATTAAAAAAGGGCAGTAAAAAAATAAAAGATGCCAATCAGTGCCCACAAATGGGCACTGACTGGCAACATGGATCCATCAGTGCCACCCCTCAGTGTCCATTAGTGCCACCCCACAGTGTCCATCAGTGCCACCCCACAGTGTCCATCCATGCCCAGTGCACACCTATCAGTGCCCATCTGTGCCACCCATAAGTACCCATCAGTGCCACCCATGAGTGCCCATCTGTGCCGCCTATGAGTGCCCATCAGTGCCGCCCATGAGTGCCCATCAGTGCCGCCCATCAGTACTATCTCATTGGTGTCCATCAGTGCCACCTCATCGGTGCCCATCAGTGCCCGAAATTGAAAGAGAAAACTTACTTATTTACAAAAAAAATAACAGAAAAAAATAAAAACGTAATTTTTTTTCAAAATTTTCAGTCTTTTTTTAGTTGTTGCGCAAAAAAAAAGAAAATCGCAGAGGTGATCAAATACTAGCAAAAGAAAGATCTATTTGTGAAGAAAAAAAGGACACCAATTTTGTTTGGGTACAGTGTAGCACGACCGCGCAATTGTCATTCAATGTGCGACAGCGCTGAAAGATGAAAATTGGCTTGGGCGGGAAGATGTGTAAGGGCCCGGTATGGAAGTGGTTAAAAAAAGTGTATTTCCCCCCCCCCCCCCGTGTTTGAAAAATGGCATAAAAAAAAAAAAAACTTGCAAAACCAACCATTTTATTCCCTAGGGTCTCTGCTAAAAAAAAAAAAAACAACAAAAAATGTATTGAGTATTATGGGCCAGATCCACAGCCAGCGCCGCAAATTAAGTTACTCAAAACTTATGTAATTTAAGTTACGGCGCCCTAAGTTGGTGTCGTAAGTGCCGTATCCACAGCGCATTTGCGCACAAAATTGCGCTTGCGTAACTTAAATCATAAGGCGGGGTTATTGCAAGTGGGAAGGAAGTGGGCGTGCTTCATTGTAATGAGCCGTGACCCCATGCAAATGAAGGGCCGGCCGTACTGCGCATGCGCGCACGAATCTGCTTCTCACTGGGCATGTGCAGAACTTTGCTCGGCGCAATCAGTGAGATAGGTAAAAGGCCAAGCGTACTTAGTTTGAGGATCGCCCTGTGTCTAAATAGCCCCAGACAAACACACTTCCCTTGCAAAAGTATATCCCTGTGTTCCCTTCCTAAAGCAAGTTGCTTCTGCTCTGAACGTTTGTCAGTGTTTGTTGGTAAGTTGTGTGTGATAGAGAAGTTTTGGAGGAGTATTAGATTGTAGTTGGTGTTTGTTTCTGATAAGTGTATTTTTTGTTTGTTTTTTTCTGAGTGTATTTTTTTTTTTTTTTCTGATTGTATTTTGTGTTTGTTTTTTGCATGTTTGTTTTTGACTTTGTAGTAGCTGTCTTTTTGTGTGTTTCTTCTGTGAGTGTTTTTGTTTGTTTGTCCTGTGAGTTTCTTCTTGTTGCTGAGTGGTGTCTGTGATGGCACCCAAGCGCAGGAAGCTCAATTTTTCTCAGGTTGAGAAGCAAATCCTTGCTCGGGCCATCGTCCTATATGGGCGCTATTTGCATGGCCCTGATAGCCGGAACACCTCCCCGGCCCAAAGGAAGGCTATTCTAAAGAAGATAACGGATCAGATCAATGCGGCGGGGGGGGGGGGGGGGAGACGAGGACCCCCGCTGGCATCCAAAAAAAAGATCAACGATCTAAAGAGCGTGGTCCGGAACAAGGTGGCTAAGATCAATGCCCATGCCAGGGGCACTGGAGGAGGGGGACCCTGCCCCATCCGTCTGAGTGAGGAGGAATGGGCAGTGGCCCGGTGTTTCCAGCCAGAGAAGGTGGTGGGCCTGCGTGGATATCAGACAGGTGTTCCTGTGGGGCCAGGTACGTTTTTGGATTTTCTATCTGGTTATTAGCATGTGTGGGTGGGGGAAGGGAAGATGTGCCAAGTGTGTGGATCCTCAAACCTGTGATTGTTTGGTGTCCTCCACAGATGACCAGGAGATTGCAGGCCCATCAGGCCAGGCTGCTGCACCACCCCAAGGACAAGAGGCTGCTGAGGAGTCCCCAGGGGAGGGGAGTGGCCAAACCTCCCCTCATGAGGAGGGTGAGGAGGATGAGGGGGAGGAGGATGAGGGGGTGGAGGAAGAAGATCTTCAAATTGGCCGGGACGTCCTTTTGGCCTCTGATATGATGACCTTTGAGGCTACACTTGAGGCTACCCCTGAGGCTACCCCAGAGGCTGGCAGCAGTCAGGCCACCATCAGGGGTAGCCCCTCCCACTCCTCCCCCAACAGGCTGCAACCCACAAGGGTCACTCTCCCCCCTCCTCCCAGGCCACAAGCCTCAGGGGCAGGCAGGATGGCGACCCAGGAGACCAGGGGGGTGGCCGAGCGTCTGCAGGCCAGTCTGCAGAAGGACAATGCCCGGCAGACCCGCACTCTGGGTCAGATAAAAGACACTCTGACCCAGATGGAGCACAGCCTGGGTGTAATGAAGGAGTCACTCGGTGATGTGGCCACCAACTCATTGGCGGTCATCACATGTTTGTGTGAGCTGCAGACCGCCACAACAGCCGTGGCCCAGGAGGTGACTGCCCTGACCCAGGCTGTGCAGGACAATACCCGGGCTGTCCAGGACAATACCCGGGCTGGCCAGGCCAATGCGGCTGCCGTCACTGTCTGTCTGACAAGGATAGCAGTGGCCTTGGAGGGCAGGCCAGCAGGAGGACAGGCACCAGGGGAGGCTCCTCCTTCCCCTGCTCACTCACCCCCCCATGAAGATACTCCCTCCAATGCTAACATTCCCCCCCATGAAGATTCTCCAGTTGGCCGTGTCCGTGCCCGTGGCAAAAATCAAAAGTACCCCTGCAAATTAATATCGGCAGCGTTTGCTCCGTCTGAGCAAACGCTGCCGATATTAATTTGCAGGGGTACTTTTGATTTTTTATTTTTATGATTTTTTTTTATATTTTTATGATTTTGTTTATTATACTGTACTTATGATTTGGTTTATGTGTGTGAATGATGTGTGAATGTGGGGGGGTGGCATTCCTGATTAAATAAGGGTGTCACCCTCAGTTTTGGTGGAGAAGGGATCCCCAGGACCAGGGAGAAGTGATCCCAGGTCCCTGAATGGTGTATGAATGCACAGTAACAGAATTGGAGCCGTGGCGTGGCGTTACTGCTCCCAAGTACCAATGGGGGGGGGGGGTACTTGGCTATAATCCAATTAGATGTGCATGTGATATGTCTGTGCTAGGGACCACAGTGGTGTGCATTTATGCATTCTCATTGTGACATAATTAATGTGTGTGTTTACTGTGGAAAGTTGCATTCTGCGAGGCGTCTCCTGACTGCTGTTCCCTCAGAAGAGGGGGTACCCTTGGTCACTGAAGTCACTAGTCTAGCTATGCGCATGGATGCCCCTGGCATGTTGGCATACAGATTGTAGTCCAGCAAGTGTGTGTGCTCAGCTCTTCCTTAATGGTGTTGCTTTAGCTGACCATAACACGGCATGTGTAAAATTAGGGCACCTTTTATAATGTGTAACTTTACACATTGAAACTAACAGAAGCGCACAGGGCGTAATCTACGGCGCACACACTGAGGCTCCATTCACATCTATGTGACAAAACGCCCGACGCCGGACGCTCGTGCCGCTAGAGGGGAGAATTCCCATTGCTGTCTATGGAGATGGTTCACATCTCATAGACGCCGAACGCCTGTCGCCTGAAAAAAAGTCCCGGACCCTTTTTTTCAGGCGACATTGGCGTTCGCCCATTGACAGCAATGGGAATGCTTTGTCAAAAATACGCTGCGTACGCCGTACACCGTTGTCGCATAGATGTGAATGGAGCCTTAATTTTGTGGATCGCCCTATCTCCCTCATTTGCATCTTTGCCTATCAAAACAGCAGCGTTTCTAGCGTAATTTGCGCACAGAAAAGCGCCAGTGTAATTATTTTAGGTAGGACGGAAAAACAAGATTTTAAGGCGGATCTCGTTTTGAGGATCAGGCGCAAATATACGCGCCGTGTAAATTTCAATTACGCTGCGTATCTCAAGTTAAAGCGGGGGTTCACCCTTAGAGGGCACTTTTCCCCCTTAGATTCCTGCTCGTTTTTACTAGGGGAATCGGCTATTTATTTTAAAATATGTGCAGTACTTACCCGTTTACGAGATGCATCCTCTCCGTCGCTTCCGGGTATGGGCTTCGGGAATGGGCGTTCCTTCTTGATTGACAGTCTTCCGAGAGGCTTCCGACGGTCGCATCCATCGCGTCACGATTTTCCGAAAGAAGCCGAACGTCGGTGCGCAGGCGCAGTATAGAGCCGCACCGACGTTCGGCTTCTTTCAGCTACGAGTGACGCGATGGATGCAATGTAAGGAACATTCTTCCCACTGATCACCAATGTAAGGAACATTCTTCCCACTGATCACCAATGTAAGGGACATTCTTCCCACTGATCACCAATGTAAGGGACATTCTTCTCACTGATCACCAATGTAAGGGACATTCTTCTCACTGATCACCAATGTAAGGGACATTCTTCTCACTGATCACCAATGTAAGGGACATTCTTCTCACTGATCACCAATGTAAGGAACATTCTTCTCACTGATCACCAATGTAAGGGGCATTCTTCCCACTGATCACCAATGTAAGGGACATTCTTCTCACTGATCACCAATGTAAGGGACATTCTTCTCACTGATCACCAATGTAAGGGACATTCTTCCCTCTGATCACCAATGTAAGGAACATTCTTCTCACTGATCACCAATGTAAGGAACATTCTTCCCACTGATCACCAATGTAAGGAACATTCTTCCCACTGATCACCAATGTAAGGAACATTCTTCTCACTGATCACCAATGTAAGGAACATTCTTCTCACTGATCACCAATGTAAGGGACATTCTTCCCACTGATCACCAATGTAAGGGACATTCTTCTCACTGATCACCAATGTAAGGGACATTCTTCCCACTGATCACCAATGTAAGGGACATTCTTCTCACTGATCACCAATGTAAGGAACATTCTTCCCACTGATCACCAATGTAAGGAACATTCTTCTCACTGATCACCAATGTAAGGAACATTCTTCTCACTGATCACCAATGTAAGGAACATTCTTCTCACTGATCACCAATGTAAGGAACATTCTTCTCACTGATCACCAATGTAAGGAACATTCTTCTCACTGATCACCAATGTAAGGGACATTCTTCCCACTGATCACCAATGTAAGGAACATTCTTCCCACTGATCACCAATGTAAGGAACATTCTTCTCACTGATCACCAATGTAAGGAACATTCTTCTCACTGATCACCAATGTAAGGAACATTCTTCTCACTGATCACCAATGTAAGGGACATTCTTCTCACTGATCACCAATGTAAGGGACATTCTTCTCACTGATCACCAATGTAAGGGACATTCTTCCCACTGATCACCAATGTAAGGAACATTCTTCCCACTGATCACCAATGTAAGGGACATTCTTCTCACTGATCACCAATGTAAGGAACATTCTTCCCACTGATCACCAATGTAAGGGACATTCTTCTCACTGATCACCAATGTAAGGGACATTCTTCCCACTGATCACCAATGTAAGGAACATTCTTCCCACTGATCACCAATGTAAGGGACATTCTTCCCACTGATCACCAATGTAAGGGACATTCTTCCCACTGATCACCAATGTAAGAGACATTCTTCCCACTGATCACCAATGTAAGGGACATTCTTCTCACTGATCACCAATGTAAGGAACATTCTTCCCACTGATCACCAATGTAAGGGACATTCTTCTCACTGATCACCAATGTAAGGAACATTCTTCCCACTGATCACCAATGTAAGGGACATTCTTCTCACTGATCACCAATGTAAGGGACATTCTTCTCACTGATCACCAATGTAAGGGACATTCTTCACTGATCACCAATGTAAGGGACATTCTTCCCACTGATCACCAATGTAAGGGACTTTCTTCCCACTGATCACCAATGTAAGAGACATACTTCCCACTGATCACCAATGTAAGGGACATTCTTCCCACTGATCACCAATGTAAGGGACATTCTTCTCACTGATCACCAATGTAAGGAACATTCTTCTCACTGATCACCAATGTAAGGGACTTTCTTCCCACTGATCACCAATGTAAGGGACATTCTTCCCACTGATCACCAATGTAAGGGACATTCTTCTCACTGATCACCAATGTAAGGGACATTCTTCTCACTGATCACCAATGTAAGGGACATTCTTCTCACTGATCACCAATGTAAGGGACATTCTTCTCACTGATCACCAATGTAAGGGACATTCTTCTCACTGATCACCAATGTAAGGGACATTCTTCTCACTGATCACCAATGTAAGGGACATTCTTCCCACTGATCACCAATGTAAGGAACATTCTTCCCACTGATCACCAATGTAAGGGACATTCTTCTCACTGATCACCAATGTAAGGGACATTCTTCCCACTGATCACCAATGTAAGGAACATTCTTCCCAATTTTGTTTATTAAAAGTCTTGCAAACAAAAAGCATAAAATCACTATAAGATATACATAAATATACACATATTTACATAATTGAAAATAAATATAGCAAATCTGCTCTCAAACAAAAGACTTTACAGCAAAGCAAAAATCATGTAATCACCAGGAAAGTAAATCTTAATACAACTCACACCACTACACCAGACAAACCTGCAAGGTCAAGAAACAAACCCGCACCCATTATGCATGCAGCCCTTCTAAGAAACGTCCAACACCATGCATCCACCTATTTCTACCTCAATTACCCGCCGGCGCGTTACCATATCGGTTTCAAAAAGTACCGCAACTCCGCTGCAGGGCTCAGCCGCAAGAGACCAAAAGGAGGGACCGCATTTCTACTCCCCTTTTGCCAGGTGGACATCGGCCAAAGTATGGAGCCAGGTCTCTTGCAAAAATAAAATCTCGGCATCAAACTCGCTGAGCAAAAATAAGGCCATATCACGAGCTCTTGCAGATTTAATGCTGGCGACATTAATGGTCGCCACCTTTATCGGAGGGGGAACTGCCATCAGGATGATTGGGGTAGTCGTTTCTTGACCTTCACCACACTCTCATCACCAGAAACCGCTCTCTTCAAACAACGTGACTCATCCATAGATGAAAAAGAAGAAGACAAAGACATCTTTTCACCTGACAACACATTAAAGGTGTTACCAAGGGGAACCCCTCCTGGATCCGACTCGGAGGAAGAGACGACCGGTTTTCTTGTCTTTCTCTTCATTTTCTTCCTCCTCCTAATCTTCTCCCACCCCTCCTCATCCGAATCCCCATCAATGGAATGTGAAACATGGGGTACGGACACCCTTCCATCAGCCCCACCCCCATCCAGCACCCCCACATTCCCCTGACCACGCTTGCGCTGCCGAGGGGCAGGGACTGGAGGCTGAGTGGGAAGATCCGCTAAACCTGCCCCCCCAGCAGCCTCCGCCAGTCTGGAGGATCTACGAATAGATGGATTAGGGACAGGAGGGACAGATTTAGGGACCACATCTCTAGGGGGAACAGAAACAGATGTCACAGACACAGAAGGGACAGACTCAGGGACCACATCACTAAGGGGAACAGAAACAGATGTCACAGACACAGGAGGGACAGACTCAGGGACCACATCACTAGGGGGAACAGAAACAGATGTCACAGACACAGGAGGGACAACAAGAGTTTCAGTGGCCTCATCCTCCTTATCCAGCCTCTGCAGCTCAGCCTCCAACCCTGGCAGGTTATGTAATGCCTCCGGGCATTGACTGTACGGGTGACCAAGTTTTTGGCACAAATTGCACCGAATGTCAGTACAGTCTTTAGCCAAATGGCCAAGCTCCTGGCACAAAGAACATTTCTTGCGGGTGCAGGTGGAGGCAAAATGGCCCTTGTCACCACATTTATTGCACACCTTAGGCTGACCCTGGTAAAAAATGGTCAGCCTGTCCCTCCCCAGAAAGGCTGAACAGGGCAGATGTTGAACAACATTTCCCTGCACCCCCAATTTTAGTGACACTGTCCAGGCCCCTGTCCATATCCCATGCTGATCAAGGACCTTCCGCAGTGGAGCGAGGACCTCACCATACCGGCGTAACCATACTAACAAATCAGCTTCTGGGATGGATTCGTTACGCACAAGGATCGTCACTGATTTTATTAGAGGCTGCCTGGAAACCACCTTTGGCATCCAACCATTCCACTGCGGAAGGTCCCTGCGCCCCCTAAAACGTTCCCAAAATAAATCCAGACCCTCAGGCTTTACAAAGGACAAATCAAATTCCCAACTCCCAACGGGACAAATCAAAGCAAAAATGTCTGCGACTTTGAACCCCATTTCCAGGATCAACTCTGCCACCCTCCCCCTTACTGGTGGGGTCCCCTCCCCCTCCCACTTCAACTGGACCACATTTCTCCGCTTATACCCACCAACCATCCCACCACTAAACCCCCCCAAATTGTGACCACCAACATTTGCACCATTCCCCCCACCCTCCTTGGTGCGATTCCCCAAAACTGATGCGTAGCTCCCAGCAGATAAAACATTGGTTTGTTTTGAACCATCTGACACATTTGCAGCAGATATCGATTGCACAGATTTGGTCTGAACAATCGGTGAGTCTTTCCTCTGCTGAGCAAGGGGAGGAATGTCATTTTGATTTTTCCCAGCAGTATTAACCCCTTCACCACCCACCACATCCATTGTTTTATCATTACTGTCATTCTTAGAACTTGCTGGAATATTCACAGTTCCTGCAGTCTTCCCAGCAGTGTCAGTTCCCACTGCTGTGCTTGTAGAAGCTTCAGCTGGTCGGTTCTCTTCTGTCAGGACAGGGTTGTCATCAGGGGATAGTGCAGGCTGGTCTGACACTGCAACAGGTGAAACCTCCATTGCTTCTTCCACTGCACATGGTGCAATATGCTGATCCCCTCCCCCACCACAGGGAGGCTCAGGTGAGGCAATCTCATTGCTAGTAACAGGCATACCTTGTACAGAGGAACTACAGGTTCCAGCAGAAACTCCAGGCAGCGCTCTGCACAAGGCCTTCCCCTTCTGCTCCTCAGTCAGGACACCGTCCACCACAGCAGATTGGGCAGACATGTTGGAAGACAGTGAGGTGTGCTGACATTTCTCCACCTGTACTGGCTTGGCTTCAGGGACTTCTGTAAAAGCAGGCTTGTTTGCTCTCAGGGGTGACTCCATCTCCTGGATACATTTCAGGGTGCCATGCCCACTCTCAACCCCCTGGCTGGTTGCCATCGGCGATTCCAAGCCCTGACATGGAGGGAGAGGTGCAGAGGCAGATGGGCCCGCGTCATCCATTATCTGAGGCTCTCGCTGGTCCCTGGAACTTGCTGTCTGGCTGGCAAATCTCCTTTCATTATCAAACTTTTCTCCACTTTTATCTTTCAGCTTTTCCAATAATAAAGATTGTTCCTTTACCTTTTCCTCCAATTCCTGCAACTCAGGCTTCATGGCCAAACGATTTTTACTCCAGGCCTGGAAGTACTTGATTTTGAAAGATTTGTGTTCAGCCTTCAAAATGTTAAGTTTTTCTTCAGCTCTTCCAATCGCCCTAAAACGATCAATGCTCTTCTGACTGAAGACATTCGCATCCACAGCAGGGCCTGGACCTACAGACAGATCCTCCACCTCCTCCTCACTAGGCCCCGTATCATCAGGGGGATCCGTCCCGGGGCCTCCCCCAGGATCAGGCATTATTCCTGGGCCAAGCTAGCAGGCAAGGCCCAGGCTTGAAAAGGGTTGGTTCTCTCAGAGAGCTCCTAGGGTGTGTCCTCCTCCTTCTTCCCACTGATCACCAATGTAAGGAACATTCTTCCCACTGATCACCAATGTAAGGGACATTCTTCTCACTGATCACCAATGTAAGGAACATTCTTCCCACTGATCACCAATGTAAGGGACATTCTTCTCACTGATCACCAATGTAAGGGACATTCTTCTCACTGATCACCAATGTAAGGGACATTCTTCTCACTGATCACCAATGTAAGGGACATTCTTCTCACTGATCACCAATGTAAGGGACATTCTTCTCACTGATCACCAATGTAAGGGACATTCTTCACTGATCACCAATGTAAGGGACATTCTTCCCACTGATCACCAATGTAAGGGACTTTCTTCCCACTGATCACCAATGTAAGGAACATTCTTCTCACTGATCACCAATGTAAGGGACTTTCTTCCCACTGATCACCAATGTAAGGAACATTCTTCTCACTGATCACCAATGTAAGGAACATTCTTCTCACTGATCACCAATGTAAGGGACATTCTTCCCACTGATCACCAATGTAAGGGACATTCTTCTCACTGATCACCAATGTAAGGAACATTCTTCTCACTGATCACCAATGTAAGGGACATTCTTCCCACTGATCATCAATGTAAGGAACATGCTTCCCACTGATCACCAATGTAAGGGACATTCTTCTCACTGATCACCAATGTAAGGGACATTCTTCCCACTGATCACCAATGTAAGGGACTTTCTTCCCACTGATCACCAATGTAAGGAACATTCTTCTCACTGATCACCAATGTAAGGGACTTTCTTCCCACTGATCACCAATGTAAGGGACATTCTTCTCACTGATCACCAATGTAAGGGACATTCTTCCCACTGATCACCAATGTAAGGGACATTCTTCTCACTGATCACCAATGTAAGGAACATTCTTCTCACTGATCACCAATGTAAGGGACATTCTTCTCACTGATCACCAATGTAAGGGACATTCTTCTCACTGATCACCAATGTAAGGGACATTCTTCTCACTGATCACCAATGTAAGAGACATTCTTCTCACTGATCACCAATGTAAGGAACATTCTTCCCACTGATCACCAATGTAAGGGACATTCTTCTCACTGATCACCAATGTAAGGAACATTCTTCCCACTGATCACCAATGTAAGGGACATTCTTCCCACTGATCATCAATGTAAGGAACATGCTTCCCACTGATCACCAATGTAAGGGACATTCTTCTCACTGATCACCAATGTAAGGGACATTCTTCCCACTGATCACCAATGTAAGGAACATTCTTCCCACTGATCACCAATGTAAGGGACATTCTTCTCACTGATCACCAATGTAAGGGACATTCTTCTCACTGATCACCAATGATAGGGACATTCTTCCCACTGATCACCAATGTAAGGGACTTTCTTCCCACTGATCACCAATGTAAGGAACATTCTTCCCACTGATCACCAATGTAAGGAACATTCTTCCCACTGATCACCAATGTAAGGAACATTCTTCCCACTGATCACCAATGTAAGGGACATTCTTCTCACTGATCACCAATGTAAGGAACATTCTTCTCACTGATCACCAATGTAAGGGACATTCTTCCCACTGATCACCAATGTAAGGGACATTCTTCTCACTGATCACCAATGTAAGGAACATTCTTCTCACTGATCACCAATGTAAGGGACATTCTTCCCACTGATCACCAATGTAAGGAACATTCTTCTCACTGATCACCAATGTAAGGGACATTCTTCTCACTGATCACCAATGTAAGGGACATTCTTCTCACTGATCACCAATGTAAGGAACATTCTTCCCACTGATCACCAATGTAAGGGACATTCTTCTCACTGATCACCAATGTAAGGAACATTCTTCCCACTGATCACCAATGTAAGGAACATTCTTCCCACTGATCACCAATGTAAGGGACATTCTTCCCACTGATCACCAATGTAAGGAACATTCTTCCCACTGATCACCAATGTAAGGAACATTCTTCTCACTGATCACCAATGTAAGGGACATTCTTCCCACTGATCACCAATGTAAGGAACATTCTTCCCACTGATCACCAATGTAAGGGACATTCTTCTCACTGATCACCAATGTAAGGAACATTCTTCTCACTGATCACCAATGTAAGGGACATTCTTCTCACTGATCACCAATGATAGGGACATTCTTCCCACTGATCACCAATGATAGGGACATTCTTCCCACTGATCACCAATGTAAGGGACATTCTTCTCACTGATCACCAATGTAAGGAACATTCTTCTCACTGATCACCAATGTAAGGGACATTCTTCTCACTGATCACCAATGTAAGGGACATTCTTCTCACTGATCACCAATGTAAGGGACATTCTTCACACTGATCACCAATGCAAGGGACATTCTTCTCACTGATCACCAATGTAAGGGACATTCTTCTCACTGATCACCAATGTAAGGGACATTCTTCCCACTGATCACCAATGTAAGGGACATTCTTCACACTGATCACCAATGCAAGGGACATTCTTCTCACTGATCACCAATGTAAGGGACATTCTTCCCACTGATCACCAATGTAAGGAACATTCTTCCCACTGATCACCAATGTAAGGGACATTCTTCTCACTGATCACCAATGTAAGGAGCATTTTTCTCACTGATCACCAATGTAAGGAACATTCTTCTCACTGATCACCAATGTAAGGGACATTCTTCTCACTGATCACCAATGTAAGGAACATTCTTCCCACTGATCACCAATGTAAGGAACATTCTTCTCACTGATCACCAATGTAAGGGACATTCTTCCCACTGATCACCAATGTAAGGGACATTCTTCCCACTGATCACCAATGTAAGGAACATTCTTCTCACTGATCACCAATGTAAGGAACATTCTTCTCACTGATCACCAATGTAAGGGACATTCTTCTCACTGATCACCAATGTAAGGGACATTCTTCTCACTGATCACCAATGTAAGGGAAATTCTTCTCACTGATCACCAATGTAAGGGACATTCTTCTCACTGATCACCAATGTAAGGGACATTCTTCCCACTGATCACCAATGTAAGGGACATTCTTCCCACTGATCACCAATGTAAGGGACATTCTTCTCACTGATCACCAATGTAAGGAACATTCTTCTCACTGATCACCAATGTAAGGGACATTCTTCTCACTGATCACCAATGTAAGGGACATTCTTCTCACTGATCACCAATGTAAGGGAAATTCTTCTCACTGATCACCAATGTAAGGGACATTCTTCCCACTGATCACCAATGTAAGGGACATTCTTCTCACTGATCACCAATGTAAGGGACATCCTTCCCACTGATCACCAATGTAAGGGACATTCTTCTCACTGATCACCAATGTAAGGGACATTCTTCCCACTGATCACCAATGTAAGGGACATTCTTCCCACTGATCACCAATGTAAGGGACATTCTTCCCACTGATCACCAATGTAAGGGACATTCTTCTCACTGATCACCAATGTAAGGAACATTCTTCTCACTGATCACCAATGTAAGGGACATTCTTCTCACTGATCACCAATGTAAGGGACATTCTTCTCACTGATCACCAATGTAAGGGACATTCTTCTCACTGATCACCAATGTAAGGGACATTCTTCTCACTGATCACCAATGTAAGGGAAATTCTTCTCACTGATCACCAATGTAAGGGACATTCTTCCCACTGATCACCAATGTAAGGGACATTCTTCTCACTGATCACCAATGTAAGGGACATTCTTCTCACTGATCACCAATGTAAGGGACATTCTTCTCACTGATCACCAATGTAAGGGACATTCTTCCCACTGATCACCAATGTAAGGGACATTCTTCTCACTGATCACCAATGTAAGGGACATTCTTCCCACTGATCACCAATGTAAGGGACATTCTTCTCACTGATCACCAATGTAAGGAACATTCTTCTCACTGATCACCAATGTAAGGGACATTCTTCTCACTGATCACCAATGTAAGGAACATTCTTCTCACTGATCACCAATGTAAGGGACATTCTTCTCACTGATCACCAATGTAAGGGACATTCTTCTCACTGATCACCAATGTAAGGGACATTCTTCTCACTGATCACCAATGTAAGGGACATTCTTCTCACTGATCACCAATGTAAGGAACATTCTTCCCACTGATCACCAATGTAAGGAACTTTCTTCTCACTAATCACCAATGTAAGGAACATTCTTCTCACTGATCACCAATGTAAGGAACATTCTTCTCACTGATCACCAATGTAAGGAACATTCTTCTCACTGATCACCAATGTAAGGGAGATTCTTCTCACTGATCACCAATGTAAGGAACATTCTTCTCACTGATCACCAATGTAAGGGACATTCTTCTCACTGATCACCAATGTAAGGGACATTCTTCCCACTGATCACCAATGTAAGGAACATTCTTCTCACTGATCACCAATGTAAGGAACATTCTTCTCACTGATCACCAATGTAAGGGACATTCTTCTCACTGATCACCAATGTAAGGGACATTCTTCCCACTGATCACCAATGTAAGGAACATTCTTCTCACTGATCACCAATGTAAGGGACATTCTTCCCACTGATCACCAATGAGTGTCAATTCTTTTAGGGTTTCCCTGATATCTAAATGTTATTTTAAAGCTTCCTTTATTGTAAGAAGAGTGAGAAAAGCTTCTAACTAATGGAAGGCTTTGGAATAAATGAAGAGGGTGTGAAAGGCTCCCGGTGTCGGGTATTTTTCAGTCTAGTCAATAGCGTGTATATGAGTCACACTTGTGTTCCGTCTCCCTCGCCCCTCCCCCCCTCCCGTACATTTCATGGAGCCGAGTATTTGATCGGATTTGAAACATTCCATTGTAGCTTCAATCACAGCAATTTGTCTCTTTGTAGCGGCTCAGCGGGTGATGAAGCTAAATATTGGTTGCGGTTGTCGCTCGGAGTGACGGAGCGCCTGTGACGGGGGCTGGGGACGGCTCCTGCTAGCAGGTGAACAATGGCGGCGTGCCTATTAATTGGCTGCCCTATATTTAGAAAAGCGCCAGTCGAGGCAATTCATAAAACAGGGAGAGAGGTGCCGAGTCTCACGCCGATCTCTCAGTCGGCATGGAGGCTCTGGCTTCCGGCTCTGCCCTTCTATGGTCTTGCCGGATGCAGGTGGCGTAATTAAATCAGATGCTTTCGTAACGGCGCCGGAATAGACGCTCTCTTAAAGGAGAAATCGCTGAAATAACACAGAGTCATAAAAAAAAAGAAAACACACACAAGAACAGGGGCTTCCTTATACATGCATTTGATTTTTCAACATGTTGTTTCATCTACACAAACAGAATAAGGCCGGCCGTCCGTCCAAGGTGTGTCCATGGTGTGTCCAAGGTGCGTCCATGGTGTGTCCATGGTGCGTCCATGGTCCGTCCATGGTGTGTCCATGGTGTGTCCATAGTGTGTCCATGGTGTGTCCATGGTGTATCCATGGTGTGTCCATGGTGTGTCCATGGTGTGTCCAAGGTGCGTCCATGGTGTGTCCATGGTGTGTCCATGGTGTGTCCATGGTGTGTCCATGGTGTGTCCATAGTGTGTCCATGGTGTGTCCAAGGTGTGTCCATGGTGTGTCCATAGTGTGTCCAAGGTGTATCCATGGTGTGTCCATGGTGTGTCCATAGTGTGTCCAAGGTGTGTCCATGGTGTGTCCATGGTCCGTCCATGGTGTGTCCAAGGTGCGTCCATGGTGAGTCCATGGTGAGTCCATGGTGTGTTCATGGTGCGTCCTTGGTGTGTCCATGGTGCGTCCTTGGTGCGTCCATGGTGAGTCCACGGTGAGTCCATGGTGTGTTCATGGTGAGTCCATGGTGTGTTCATGGTGTGTCCATGGTGAGTCCTTGGTGTGTCCACGGTGCGCCCTTGGTGCGTCCATGGTGCGTCCTTGGTGCGTCCTTAGTGCGTCCATGGTGCGTCCATGGTGAGTCCATGGTGTGTCCATGGTGCGTCCATGGTGCGTTCATGGTGAGTCCATGGTGAGTCCATGGTGTGTCCATGGTGAGTCCATGGTGAGTCCATGGTGAGTCCATGGTGTGTCCATGGTGTGTTCATGGTGAGTCCATGGTGTGTCCATGGTGAGTCAATGCGTCCATATTGAGTCCATGGTGCGTCCATACTGAGTCCATGGTGCGTCCATACTGAGTCCATGGTCCGTCCATGGTGTGTCCATGGTGTGTTCATGGTGTGTTCATGGTGTGTTCATGGTGAGTCCATGGTGTGTCCATGGTGTGTCCATGGTGTGTTCATGGTGAGTCCATGGTGTGTCCATGGTGTGTTCATGGTGTGTCCATGGTGTGTCCATGGTGTGTCCATGGTGTGTCCATGGTGTGTTCATGGTGTGTCCATGGTGCGTCCATACTGAGTCCATGGTGCGTCCATGGTGAGTCAATGCGTCCATATTGAGTCCATGGTGCGTCCATAGTGAGTCCATGGTGTGTCCATAGTGAGTCCATGGTGCGTCCTTGGTGCGTCCTTGGTGTGTTCTCTTTTCTTCGATCAGCCAGAGGGCTGAAAAGTAAAAAAAGTGCAGATTCCCCCGATCACACCAATGAGGCGTCCCTCCCCACCAATGTATCCTGATAGGTGGGACTCCAATTAAAATGATTGTAAAGGAAAAAAAATAAAAAACAACAAATATTTCTATACATACAGTATCTGACGCGGCCCTTGGTGCGTCCATGGTGCGTCCTTGGTGCGTCCATGGTGCGTCCATGGTGCGTCCATGGTGCGTCCATGGTGCGTCCATATTGAGTCCATGGTGCGTCCATGGTGTGTTCATGGTGAGTCCATGGTGAGTCCATGGTGTGTCCATGGTGAGTCCATGGTAAATCCATGGTGTGTCCATGGTGTGTTCATGGTGAGTCCATGGTGTGTCCATGGTGAGTCAATGCGTCCATATTGAGTCCATGGTGCGTCCATACTGAGTCCATGGTGCGTCCATAGTGAGTCCATGGTGCGTCCATGGTCCGTCCATGGTGTGTCCATGGTGCGTCCATGGTGTGTTCATGGTGAGTCCATGGTGTGTCCATGGTGTGTTCATGGTGTGTCCATGGTGTGTCCATGGTGTGTCCATGGTGAGTCAATGCGTCCATATTGAGTCCATGGTGCGTCCATACTGAGTCCATGGTGCGTCCATGGTGCGTCCATATTGAGTCCATGGTGCGTCCATATTGAGTCCATGGTGCGTCCATAGTGAGTCCATGGTGTGTCCATAGTGAGTCCATGGTGAGTCCATGGTGCGTCCATGGTGCGTCCATGGTGCGTCCATGGTGTGTCCGTGGTGTGTCCTTGGTGCGTCCATGGTGCGTCCTTGGTGCGTCCTTGGTGTGTTCTCTTTTCTTCGATCAGCCAGAGGGCTGAAAAGTAAAAAAAGTGCAGATTCCCCCATTCACACCAATGAGGCGTCCCTCCCCACCAATGTATCCTGATAGGTGGGACTCCAATTAAAATGATTGTAAAGGAAAAAAAATAAAAAACAACAAACATTTCTATACATACAGTATCTGTCGCGGCTCTTTAATCATGTGACCGGCTGTGTCCAATCACAGCCGGTCACATGTAAAAAAGGAAGTGCTGGTAATCGGCGCCCCTCGCCTCACACTGACAGAGAGTGTGATGAGGAGAGCCGATTAGGGGCATCTCCTCGCAGTGGACAGTAAGACATGTAATCTGGGCAGTGATGACCAGTGTCCCAATTACATTAGAGCGCCACCAGTGCCAGCAACCAATGCCCACCAATGCCAGCAACCATTGCCCACCAGTGCCAGCAACCATTGCCCACCAGTGGCAGCAACCATTGCCCACCAGTGCCAGCAACCATTTCCCACCAGTGCCAGCAACCATTGCGCACCAGTGCCCCAATTACATTAGAGCCCCACCAACCATTTCCCACCAGTGCCAGCAACCATTGCCCACCAGTGCCAGCAACCATTGCTCACCAGTGCCAACAATCAGTGCTTACCAGTGCCAACAATCTGTGCCCATTAGTGATGCCAGTCAGTTCGGGCTTTCAGTGCCGCCTATCAGTGATGCCCATCAATGCCCATTAGTAAAGCCCATCATTGCCCATTAGTAAAGCCCATCAATGCCATCTATCATTGATGCCCATCAATAAAGCACATCAATGCCGCCTATCCATGTCGCCTATCAGTGATGCCCATCAATGACCATCAGTAAAGCCCATCAATGCCGCCTATCATTGATGCCCATCAATAAAGCCCATCAATGCCGCCTGTCCATGCCGCCCATCAGTGATGCCCATCAATGCCCGTCAGTAAAGCCCATCAATGCCGCCTATCCATGCCACCTATCAGTAAAGTCCATCAATGCCACCTATCAGTGATGCCCATCAATGCCAATCAGTAAAGCCCATCAATGCTGCCTGTCATGCCGTCTATCAATGATACCCATCAATGCCAATCAGTAAAGCCCATCAATGCCGCCTATCCATGCAGCCTATCAGTGATGCCCATCAATGCCGCCTATCCATGCCGCCTATCAGTGATGCCCATCAATTTCCATCAGTAAAGCCCATCAATGCCGCCTATCCATGCCACCTATCAGTGATGCCCATCAGTAACGCCCATCAATGCCGCCTATTTATGCCACCTATCAGTGATGCCCAATGCCCATAAGTAAAACCCATCAATGCCACCTATCAGTGATGCCCATCAATGCCAATCAGTAAAGCCCATCAATGCCCATCAGTAAAGCCCATCAATGCCGCCTATCCATGCCACCTATCAGTGATGTCCATCAGTAACGCCCATCAATGCCCCCTATTTATGCCACCTATCAGTGATGCCCAATACCCATCAGTAAAACCCATCAATGCCACCTATCCATGCCGCCTATCAGTGGTGCCCATCAATGCCAATCAGTAAAGCCCATCAATGCCCATCAGTAAAGCCCATCAATGCCGCCTATCCATGCCGCCTATCAGTGCCCACCAGTGCCAGTGTTCTGTCGAGAAGTGCTCCATCCCCATCAAATAGTGCCCGGGACGAACTGCGCATTTAAATTAGGCGTGCTCCCACGCCGGACCTACTGCGCCTGCTCTGTTTTGAAATTCCTGCCGTGCTTTGCGCGAAGTGACGTCATTTTTTCGAACGGCGACGTGCGTAGCGTACTTTCGTATTCCTGGACGTCTTACGCAAGAAGAAAAAAAAATTTAATTTCGACGCAGGAACGACGGCCATACTTTATACAGCACATACGTGGGCTGTGTAAAGTTAGGGCAGCTAAAACGACGACTAAAATTGCGACGGGAAACTAGACTAGCGACGACGTAGCGAACGCGGAAAACCGTTGTGGATCGCCGTAACTGATAATTTGCATACCCAACGCTGGAATACGACGCGAACTCCCCCCAGCGGCGGCCGCGGTACTGCATCCTAAGATCCGACAGTGTAAAACAATTACACCTGTCGGATCTTAGGGCTATCTATGCGTAACTGATTCTATGAATCAGTCGCATAGATAGAAACAGAGATACGACGGCGTATCAGGAGAAACGCCGTCGTATCTCCACTGTGAATCTGGCCCTATGGATTGGAATTCGCCCAGTTCAGCGTAAATGGAACACGTGTGAGACTTTTCAAGCGCGTTTGAACACATAAAGTCGCGTGGCAGGGTGTGGCCCATGGAAAGTGACCCAATTTAATACATGAGACTTAAAATCACAGCGACTTTACAAAAGGTTTCTGCACTACTCTGACGCACATTTCTTGCGCCAGAGAGTGTAAAGTTGCATCAAATATTTAAAAAAAAAAAAAAAACACCCCTTCTGGAGGCATTTCCATTAATACCTCCGGGTGTAATCTATCCCTACTACCCAGTTTGACTAAATTGATACTATTAGCCAGATTCAGGTACGGCGGCGCATCTTTCTGGCGGCGTAGCGCATCGTAATTACACTACGCCGCTGTAAGTCAGAGACGCAAGTGCTGTATTCACAAAGCACCTGCCTCCTAAGTTACGGCGGCGTAGCGTAAATGGGGCCGGCGTAAGCGCTCCTAATTCAAATGAGGCTGGGGGGGCGTATTTTATGTTAATGACTGGTGACCCGACATGATTGACGCCGGCCGTCCGTGTACATATCCCAGTGTGCATTGCTCCAAAGTACGCCGCAAGGACGTCATTGGTTTCGACGTGAACGTAAATTACGTCCAGCCCCATTCACGGACGACTTACGCAAACGACGTAAAAATTTCAAATTTCGACGCGGGAACGACGGCCATACTTAACATTGACAAGTCCAGCTATTTGTTCGACTAACTTTACGCCGGAAAACGCCTTACGTAAACGGCGTATCTTTACTGCGATGGGCACACGTACGTTCGTGAATCGGCGTATCTAGCTCATTTGCATATTCTACGCAGAACTCAACGGAAGCGCCACCTAGCAGCCAGCCGGAAAATTGCACCCTAAGATACAACGGCGCAGGCGGTCGTATCTTAGCTAGGTTTAAGTTTATCTCTGTTTGAGAATACATTTAAACTTACGACGGGGCAGATTCCGAGTTACGTCGGCGTATCTACTGATACGCCGACGTAACTCTTTGTGAATCTGGCTATATATATATATAAATATGTTACACAAGTTGAATTGAACTTCAGACCCCTTTCACACTGGGGCGGTTTGCAGGCGCTATTGCGCTAAAAATAACGCCTGCAAACCGACCTGAAACAGTGGCTGCTGTCTCTCCAATGTGAAAGCCCCGAGGGCCTTCACACGGGAGCGGTGCGCTGGCGGGACGTAAAAAAAAGTCCTGCTAGCCTCATCTTTGGCGCGGTGAAGGAGCGGTGTATATACCCCTCCTCCACCGCTCCTGCTCATTGAAATCAATGGGACACAGCGGCAAAAGGGCGGTTTTAACCCTTTCTCGGCCGCTAGTGGGGGGATAAAACTGCCCCGCTAGCGGGCGAATAGCGCCGCAAAATTTGTGGTAAATCGCCGCTAAATATAGCAGCGCTTTACCGCCACCGCACCTCCCGCCCCCAGTGTGAAAGGGGCCTCATGCTCCGGTTGGAACATCTGACCGAAAATTACTACTTGTATTATTAACGATGTATATAAAAAAATCCTAATAAAGAATATTGAAAATAAAAAACACAGAAGCAAACATTTTATTACATTGCGGCCTACCTGCTTGGATGTGATGGCTGCATTAGTTTTCTTTCTTCTATTTTCATCTGGTGATCCAGCCGGTAAGTTTGTTGTTTTTCAAAAGAAGAAGCTGTGTGCCTGCAAATGAGATAAACCATTTACCACTGACAGGGGGGCGGTGCTTAGATCAGTTTTTTTTATTTATTTTTGTAAAATCCTTATCCCAAAATAAAAATTAAAAACTGCTGTAAATGATTATAAAGTGTGATCTGGAGTTTGGCTTCAAGTGATTGTAAAGTCTCAGGCCCGGATTCAGGTAGATTTGCGCTTTTTTTTACGGAGGCGCAGGGCAACGTTTTTGCCCTGCGCCCCCGCAAATTTACTGCGCTGCCCTTCATTCACGGAGCAGAAGCTCCGTAAATTGCGTGGGCGAGCCGGCAAAATGCCCGGCGTAAGCGTGCGCAATTTAAATGATCCCGTAGGGGGCGGGAATCATTTAAATTAGGCGCGTTCCCGCGCCGAGCGTAGAGCGCATGCTCCGTCAGGAAACTTTTCCGACGTGCATTGCGGTAAATGACGTCGCAAGGACGTCATTTGCTTCAAAGTGAACGTGAATGGCGTCCAGCGCCATTCACTATTCACTTACGCAAACAACGTAAATTTCAAATTTCGCGACGCGGGAACGACGGGTATACTTTAGCATTGGCTGCCCCTGCTATTAAAAGGGGCAGCCTTACGCTAAACATGCCGTACGCAAACAACGTAAACTGCGTACGCAGGGCGTGCGTACCGTAGTGAATCGGCGTTAGTATGCAATTTGCATGCTCTACGCTGACCACTACAGGAACGCCACCTAGCGGCCATCGCAAGAATGCAGCCTACGATATGAGGGCATAAGAGCCTTATGCCGCGCATATCTTAGGCTGCAGTCGGCGTAACGAGGTTCCTGAATCGGGAGAACTCGTTACGCCGGGGCAAGTAAGCAATTGCGCTGTGTAACTATGGTTACGCAGGCGCAATTGCTTCTTGAATCTGGGCCTCCGTTTTTTTTCCCCCCCATAAAAATAACTAACATGTTATACTTACCTCCTCTGTACAGTAGGTTTTGCACAGAGCAGCCCCGATCCTCCTCTTCTCGGGTCCCTCTTCTGATCTCCTGGCCCCTCCCTTCTGTTGAGTGCCCCCCCAACAGCAAGCAGCTTACTATGGGGGGCACCTGAGCCGAGCCACAGCTCCCTCTGTCCATTCAGACACGGAGCCCCCACCCCCTCTCTCCCCTGATTGGCTAGCTGACCTTGATTGACAGCAGCGGCAGCCAATGAAATTTCTTTGGGTTCCGCCTGCTTTAACGAAGGTGTGTTGTGGAACTCACTTACCATCGCAGACGGAGTCATCTGAGGCACAAGAAAGCCCACCCAGAGATAATAACACATTCATTACTTTATATTCAGGGGGACTTTTTCCCCCACATATGTTAAACAGGTGCTCCACCATCCCCCCCCTCCTCTTCCTCCAGAAATTAACCACTTAAGGACCGCCTCCTGCACATATACGTCGGCAGAATGGCACGGCTGGGCACAAGCAGGTACATCCTCTTTAAGTGCCCAGCTAGGGGTCGTGGGCGACCCGTTTCGAAGCTCCGTGACCACGGGACTCGCTGACCTGATCGCCGCTGGAGTCCCGCGATCGGTCCCCGGAGCTGAAGAACGGGGAGAGGTGAGCGTAAGCACAGCTTCCTCGTTCTTCACAGTGGCGCTGTCATTGATCGTGTGTTCCCTGATATAGGGAAAGACGATCAATGACGTCACACGTCCAGCCCCGCCCCCCTACAGTTAGAAACACAGATGAGTAGCATGCAATCATAGGCCCTACCAAAATTGGAGATTAAATGAAGATCTGCTGATGGAAGAGAAAAGCATAACTAAGGTTAAAAAAGAACTTGAAGAATATTTTAAGATAAATGAGACAGAAGAAATCTCAGCAGCAACCCTATGGGATGCCCACAAGGCAGTGATTAGAGGGATTTTGATTTCGGAAGGAGCAAGGAGAAAAAAGGAAGCGATTAGCAAAAAAGTAAAACTAATAGATGAGATCTTTAACTTAGAGCAGAAGCATAAGAAAGATGGAAAGCAACAAGACCTATACCTGTGCCTGGTCAATAAACGAAATGAACTTAAAGATCTCATAGATCAAGAAACAAGAAAGGAATTCAATTTAATAGCAAGGGAGAGATACAGATGGGGAAATAAAACGAGCAAACATCTGGCTCGGATGGTAAAAAAAAAAAAATCAAGGAACTATATTGACAAAATTAAAAATGATAAAGGGGAGGTATTACATACAACAAAAGAAATCGCCGAAACATTTAGACTATATTACGAAAAACTATACTCAGTAAAACAAAAGAACTGGCAGAAAGGAGAGAAAGAAAAAAAGATTGAAACTTTTTTAAAAGAGGCAAAACTTCCAAAAATAAGTCAATTAGAGGCCGAACAGATAGATAGACCATTCACGGAAAACGAAATTAAAAGAGCATTGACAAGCTCAGCCTCAGGCAAAAGCCCAGGCCCAGATGGCTTTACAATAATGTATTACAAAAAATATAAGGAGATATTACTACCAAGGATATGCCAGTACTTCAATGGCCTGGGGAAAAAATACAAACTAAGTAAGGAGGCCTCCGAGGCAACGATCACTGTGATCCCAAAAGAAGGCAAGGACATCGAGAGCTGCTCGGGCTACCGACCGATATCCTTGCTTAATACGGACATAAAATTGTTCGCAAGGGTACTGGCCGGGAGAGTCAGGGAGGTTATGACTAAACTGGTACACCCAGATCAGACGGGTTTTGTTCAAGGGCGAGAGGGGAGAGACAATGGAGTAAGAACACTTTTGATAATCCGGAGACTGAGAGAAATGAGATCCCCAGGTCTACTCCTGTCGATAGACGCAGAGAAAGCGTTCGACAGGGTAGACTGGGGATTTATGCTAGCTACCCTAAAGGACATGGGGTTTGGCCAGGGGATGAGGAACTGGGTGGATACCCTATATCAGTCCCCTAGGGCCAAAATAAAAATAAACGGTAGCCTTTCGCAAGCATTCCAAATGAGAAATGGAACGAGGCAGGGGTGTCCCTTGTCACCACTACTGTTCGTGATTTCAATGGAACCATTTCTAGCAAAGGTCCGAAACTGCCAAAAAATAAAAGGGACTAAAATAGGAGCGGAGGAACATAAGCTCGCTGCCTTTGCGGACGATGTCCTCTTCTATCTAACTGAACCCAAAACATCAATCCCTAACCTATTAAATTTATGTAATGAATACGGAGAATTCTCAAACTTTAAATTAAATATCACCAAAACAGAGATCATGAGTATAAACATAAGAAAGACAGAAGGAAAACTCTTGAAAGAGAACTATCGCTTTGCTTGGGTAAGGAAACTGAAGTATCTGGGGATTCTACTAGCTAAATCAATTAAAAAAACTTATGCGATAAACTTTATCCCATTGTTAAATGAAGTTAAGAAAGAAACAAAAAGGGTGGAAAACAGAGCAATATCATGGATAGGACGAATTAATTACTGTAAAATGGTTATCATGCCCAAGATCCTACACAAATTTCAGATGATCCCTATAGCTCTACCAAGAACGCTGCTGTCAGCCCTCAATAAATTAATTACGAATTATATATGGAAAAATAGGAAACATAGGATTTCACTCCAGACATTAAGACAACCAAAAAGGAAGGGAGGGCTCGCTGTTCCGGATGTTAGGAGATACTACGAGGCGGTTATGTTAACAAGAGTGGTGGAGTGGGCCAGAGTCAACACAGAAAAGAGGTGGGTAAGCTTAGAAAACGAAATAACACAGGTAAGGTTGGATAAGATTATATGGAACCCTCCCCAATTTAGGACACTAGATATTAATGCACATGAGATAACAAAAAATGCACTCAAAATATGGGATATAGTCTATAAAAAAACGGTGAAGGAATATAATTCACCCCTTTTAGCACTGAAAGATAACGATTACTTTGCACCGGGTAAGACACAAATAGGGGGGCACTGGATCAAAAAAGACACGGCACAACTAAGGGATATAATGAATGGGGATCACATTAAAACACTGCAGGAGTTAAAATTCAATAAAAATTTAATGGAAATCAATGAATGGAGGTATCAGCAGCTGAACCATTTCATCCAAGATCTCCCACATCCATTAAGGTCAGAGGATCAGTTGTCGGAATTGGAAAAAATCTGTACGACAGAAAGAACTAAAGGAACCATCTCTACAGTATACAAGATCCTACTGAAAATAGGAGAGCGGAGTATACCTCCGTTCATTGAAAAGTGGGAAAGGGAATTAGGTTCACAGAGAGATAAGGCTACAATAGAGAGAATGTTGACTCTGACACACTCCTCCGCGGTAGATAGCCGCACGGCTGAAATGAGTTTTAAATGCATCGCGGGGTGGTACATGACACCAGACAAATTAAAAAAATTTGATGAAGAGCAGACAGGGGAATGCTGGAGGGGGTGTGGATCACCAGGAAATATGGCTCACCTTTGGTGGGAGTGCCCAAAGATAAAAAAGTACTGGGAAAACATACTGGGCTGTGTGGAAGAGATTACAATGAAAAAGATAAAGATAGACCCATGGGTGGTCCTATTCCATGGGGGAGAAGAAGGCATAAAAAGGTATAGGGAAACACTTACACCGCATCTCTTAAACGCCGCCAAGAGATTAATTCCAAGGAGATGGCAGGATACAGAGTGCCCCCAAACCTGGGAATGGATCGATGCGGTCGAAGAAACATACAAAATGGAAGAACTGAAAGAAAGGTTAGAGGGAAATAACATACTACAAAGTACAAAATGGGATAACTGGAGGACCTTTAAGAGATCATGGAGTTACGCAGAAAAGTTAAGGGAAGAAGCCTAAAAGATTTTCTAGAAGAAATCAGAAAGAATTAGAGGATTTTGAGCACGTCTTGGGTGAGACGGGGGGGAGGGGGGGGGGGGGGGAGGGGGGGGGGGGAAGGGGGGGTAAAAATCGTGAAGGATATACTTTGCGAGGTCTCCCTTATTCTCTTATGTCAAGCAGATAGTGGAAACATACCCGTATATATTTACACTTATATATACAAAAAAAAAAAAAAAAAAAAAAAAAAAAAAAAAAAAAACACATGTAGAAAAGCGACACTGATGATGCAAAACCAAATTAGAGATGCAATGGGCTGGCACGCAGATCATGAGCATTAAAGAAGCACTCTATGAGGTAGAGTCTGAAGTGGAAAAAAAAAAAAAAAAAAAAAAAAAAAAAAGAAACACAGATGAGGTCACACTTAACCCCTTCAGCGCCCCCTTGTGGTTAACTCCCAAACTGCAATTGTAATTTTCACAGTAATCAGTGCATTTTTATAGCATTTTTTGCTGTGAAAATGACAATGGTCCCAAAAATGTGTCAAAATTGTCCGAAGTGTCCGCCATAATGTCGCAGTCACGAAAAAAATCGCTGATCGCCACCATTAGTAGTAAAAAAAAAAAAAAAATTAATAAAAATGCAATAAAACTATCCCCTATTTTGTAAACACTATACATTTTGCGCAAACCAATCGATAAACGGTTATTGCGATTTTTTTTTACCAAAAATAGGTAGAAGAATACGTATCGGCCTAAACTGAGGGAAAAAAAAATTATATATTTTTGGGGGATATTTATTATAGAAAAAAGTAAAAAATATAGAATTTTTCTCAAAATTGTCGCTCTATTTTTGTTTATAGCGCAAAAAATAAAAACCGCAGAGGTGATCAAATACCACCAAAAGAAAGCTCTATTTGTGGGGAAAAAAGGACGTCGATTTTGTTTGGGAGCCACGTCGCACGACCGCGCAATTGTCAGTTAAAGCGACGCAGTGCCGAATCGCAAAAACTGGCCGGGTCCTTTAGCTGCCAAAAGGTCCGGGGCTTAAGTGGTTAAAGAGGTGCTCCGCCACCCCCCCCTCCTCTTCCTCCAGAAATTAAAATCAGCAGCTACAATTATTGGAGCTTATAGCAAAAACACTACCAGTTTGCATGTTCTCCCTGTGATATGTGGGTTTCCTTTGAGTGGAAAGCCCTCCAAAGTGAGGGAATCCCGGTGTTCTGTCGAAATAGCCAACCCATCAAAAATCTCCAACCACGTCACTTCCGGCCGCAGAATTTTGATGAGTTAGCTGTACCGCGCATGCGCTCCAGGTTTGCTAATCTGACAAAACACCTGCAGTCAGAAGGCGGCAGCGGACATCTTGTGACACCCAGCCAAGTTTTAAATTTCACACTTTTTCTAACCACTTCCCGACGGCCGTACGACTATATGCGGCTCTACTTCTCTGGGACGCCGTCTTTTTACGGCCGCCCCTTTCCTCGCTCCCGAGCGCGCATCGGGGAACTTCTGTGCTGGCTGTGTCCCTTGGACACAGCCAATCACAGATCGCGGTAAATAGCCAATCACAGCGTCTATTTGCAGCGCGATTGTCGGCCAATGAGAGATGATCTCAAATGTAAACATATGAGATCATCTCTCATTGCCGGCTCTCCTTTCTCACACTGACACCGCGTGTGAGGAGGCGAGAAAGTTCTGAGTTAAAGTGCCATACAGTGCCCAATCAGTGCCATGCAGTGCCCAATCAGTGCCATGTAGTGCCCAATCAGTACCATACAGTGCCCATACAGTGCCCAATCAGTACCATACAGTGCCCAATCAGTGCCATGCAGTGCCCAATCAGTGCCCATACAGTGCCCAATCAGTACCATACAGTGCCCAATCAATGCCATACAGTGCCCAATCAGTGCCATACAGTGCCCAATCAGTGCCCGGGAAAAACTTGGTGCCCACCAGTACCCACCTCTACCGCCTCCGTACCCACATCGGCCTACTTTCCAAAAAGGGGTTATTTGTACTTTCCTGGCTTGTTAGGGTCTCAAGAAATGAGATAGGCCTTCAGTACATCAGGTGTGATCAGATGTGATAATTTATTATGATTTGCACTATAGCTTGTAGACTGTAAAACTTTCACACAGACCAAATAATTTCCAAAAACGTTGGGTTATTTTTATCAAAGACATGTAGCAGTATAAATTGTGGCCAAAATTTATGAAGAAAAATTAATAATTTGCAAAATGTTATCACAGAAACTAAGAATTCTTTATTTTTTTTTTAAATTTTTCGGTCTATTTTCATTAATAGAGCAAAAAATAGAAAAACCGCAGAGGTGATCAAATACCACCAAAAGAAAGCTCTATTTGTATGAAAAAAAGGACAAAAAAATCATTTGGGTACAGTGTTGCATGACTGAGTAATTGCCATTCATAGTGTGAGGGCGCTGAAAGCTGAAAATTGGTCTGGTCAGGAGGGGTGTTTAAGTGCCCAGTAAGGAAGTGGTTAAAAATAAAAGTTAGCTTGTATGCTTAAATACACCACTTTGCAACCCTGTGAGAATGTTTTGAAGATTAATTTTTAAAAGCAGCGACAAGCCGCTGTTCTGTCAGATTAGCAAACATTGTACCGTGGTTGAGTGCGGGGTGTACCAAGATGGCCGTCGCAGGCTTATGATTGCGGGTTTGACATTCTGTCAGATTAGCAAAAAATGCACCAAAAAAATGCACCGTAGTCGGGTGTACCAACATCGCCGTCGCAGGCTCAAGACTGCAAGTTTGTGGCATTCTGTCAAATTAGCAAACAATGTACCGTGTTAGAGTGCAGGGTGTACCAAGATGGCCACCACAGGCTTAGGACTGCAGGTTTGTGGCATTCTGGCAGCTTAGCAAACAATATACCGTGGCCGGGTGCGGGGTGTACCAAGATGGCCGTCGCAGGCGTACGACTGCGGGTTTGTGGCATTCTGTCAAATTAGCAACTAATGTACCGTGTTCGAGTGCGGGGTGTACCAAGATGGCCACCACAGGCTTAGGACTGCAGGTTTGTGGCATTCTGTCAGATTAGCAAACAATGTACTGTGGCTGGGTGCGGGGTGTACCAAGATGGCCGCCACAGGCTTAGGACTGCAGGTTTGTGGCATTCTGTCAGATTAGCAAACCTGTCACATCAGCTAACGGAAACAAGTCTCACAGGGTTTCAAAATAGTGTATTTAAGCATACTTTGGGCCAGATTCACGTAGCCCGGGCGCAACTTAACTTTTCCCATTTAAGTTACACCGCCGCAATTTTTCCAAGTTAGTGCCCGATCCACAAAGCACTTACCTGGAAATTTGTGGCGGTGTATCCTAAATCCGTCCGGCGCAAGGCGGGCCCAATCGAATGGGGCGAGTCCCATTTAAATTAGGCGCGCTCCCGCGCCGGACGTACTGCGCATGCTCCGTCGGGTAAATTACCCGACGTGCATTGCGCTAACTGACGTCGCACCGACGTCATTTGCTTAGACGTTAACGTAAATGGCGTCCAGCGCCATTCACGGACGTCTTACGCAAACGACGTTGATGTTTACATTTCGACGCGGGAACGACGGCCATACTTAACATGGCTTAAGACAACTAGGGCTCAGCCCTAGTTTTACGCGGCGTAACTCGACGGAAACGACGTAGAGTTAGATCGACGGGCCGTTCGGGACGTTCGGGGATCACAGTAAGTATTCATTTGCATATTCTACGCCGGCCGCAATGGAATCGCCACCTAGCGGCCGGCCTAGAATTGCATCCTTAAGATCCGACAGTGTAATTCAATTACACATGCCGGATCTTAGGGCTAGCTTTGCGTAACTGATTCTAAGAATCAGTTGCATAGTTAGAAACAGAGATACGACGGCGTATCAGTAGATACGCCGTCGTATCTCGTTTGAGAACCTGGCCCTTTATTTCTAAAACGAGTGTGAAATTTAAAACTTAGATGGGTGTAACAAGATGTCCGCTGCCGCCCACCTTCTGACTGCAGGTGTTTTTTTTTTTTTTTAAATCTGAGACGGGAAGTGACATGGTTGGTGATTTTGACGGGTTGGCTATTTCGACAGAACAGTGTGGTTTCACCAGTGTCCCCCTTGATAGATTTCCCCTTTTCCTGTTCACTCTGCAACATGTCCCACCTGCCATGGTGGCTTTGTAAACAATTGAGGACATGGATGACGCAGATGAGTGGGCGGGGCCACGCACAGATGCACTAAAAAAAATTAAATAAAAAATAGAAAAAAAACAAACAAATACAAATATTTTCTGAATGGAGAAGCACCCCGCCATTAAGGAAAGGGGAGGCAATTTGGGGTTGGGGGTGGGGTGTGCAACCATGCTTCATGTCACATCCTAAATATGATTATTCTAAGTTTTATATTTTAATATGATTATATTTTAAAACAATGTGGACTTCTCCTTTAAGAATCCCAGTGCCGACATCAGGCACCGTTTATGAGCGCGCTCCATGCAGCCACAACTGACGCTTTCATACAGCCTTGGTATAGAAGTGAAATAAAAGGCAAATTTGTTTTTCTTTTTCATTTTGGGTAAAGGGAGGGTTACAACCCCTGTGTTTTGTGCTGTTTCTAACCCATTGGGGGAGGGGTTCCCTACGCTTCCCCTTCCCATAGCCACAACAGAAAGCAAGCGAGAGGAAATCCCTCCAAACTAAAGGAATCCCCCCAGGTCACCAGAATTGGTGTCCCCCATTGGAAGATTTCCCCTCTATTACATTTCTGGGGACGACCCATACATTTGGGATTTTCTTTTACTTTCACTTTCGATGATAATGGTAAACATGAGAAATAGAGTGGGGGGGGGGGGATTTTTTAAAGGAGGGGCACAGACAAACTGACAGGGGTTCCAATCTCTCTCTACTCTGCCTTGCCTTTACTTTTACTTTAAAGTAGAACTTTAGGCAAAACTTTTTTTGTTTCATTTTGGATAATAAAGGGTCAAAACCCATAATTTATTTATTTTTTTGCCATTTGTGTCCCAATTACCTTCACTTCCTGTCCCATAGCCATAACAGGAAGTGACCGCAAATCCCTCCAAAGTGAGGGAATCCCTTGGTGACCCCCGCCCCCCAACCAGCACTAGTGTTCCAATTTGGAAGATTTGCCCTCTATTACTTTTCTGAGGTCAACTCAAAAAATTTTAGGTTTTCCTTTATTTTCACTGATGAACAGGATAACTAGAGCGGGTGAATCTTCCCTAAACAGGGGCACAGACAACAATACAAACCTGACAGGGGTCCTAATTAGGGTTGCCACCTCATCCCTTTAAAACATGTTAATTACACGGGTTCTGTAGCTGATTAAGGTGATAATTAAACTCACTTGGTGCCTTACCTGCATTAAATTGGCCTCAGAACCCGTGCACAGTGGAACCTGAGATTACGAGGATAATCCGTTCCCGGAGAATGCTCGCAATCCAAAGCACTCGCATATCAAAGCGAGTTTCCCCATTGAAGTCAATGGAAACGAAAATAATTTGTTCCACATTGACTTCAATGGCATGTAATACCGCATGTGGCCAGAGGTAGGGGGGGGGTGCCAGAGAGCCTCGGAAACACACGGAAAGACCCGAAGGACAGCTCGGCTGATCTTGGCAAAGCTCGGGAACTGAGTATTTCCAAGCATTTCCAAACGGCGCTGTTCGGCGCCGGCACCCCCCCCTCCCACGCCAAACGCTGTGGCTTGAATCCTGCTCATTTTGCGAGACAACACTCGCAAACAGAGTCAGGATTTTTAAAAATACAGCGCTCGTATTGCAAAACGCTCTTTAACCGCGTTACTCGCAATCCGAGGTTCCACTGTGATTCATATGTGTTCGTGTTTGTAGGGGCGAGGTGGCAACCCTAGTCCTAATCCCTTTCCACTTAGTTATACTTTATTCCGTAATATTGATGGAGTTCCTTCTCATCCAGGCTGAAACCCGGTTCACACTGGGGCCACTCGTCAGGCGACACAGCCGCCTGTCAAGTCGCGTCCCATTGTAGTGAATGGAACTGTTCTAATAGGAGCGACGCAAGTCGCTCCGACTTAGAAAAAGGTTCCTGTACTACTTTGGGGGGCGATTCGGGGCGACTTGCATTGACTTCAATACTGAAGTCATTTTGCAAGTTGCCTCTCAAGACGCCTTGAGATCGCCTTGCAGAGTCGCCCCCAAAGTCGTGTCGGCCGTGTGTGAACCGGCTCTGAGGAAGCTGTTTGGATAAGCAGTGAAACATCTTCAACATTACAGAACAGGTCCAGGTCAATGTGACCGACTAATACAAGACATACCGCAAGGGGGAGGTTTACTAAAACCGGAGCACTCAGAATCCGGTGCAGCTGTACAGGGCAGCCAATCGGCTTCTAACTTCAGCTTCTTCATTTAAGCTTTGACAATAAAACCTGGAAGCTGATTGGTTTGCATGTAGAGATGCACCAGAATCCCACCTGGAGAAATGAGGACCTTCAGGCCCCGTACACACGTCCGAGGAACTCGACGTGCCAAACACATCGAGTTCCTCGTCAAGTTCAGTGTTGAAGCCGCCGAGGATCTCGCCGGGCCGACTTTCCTCATTGAACAACGAGGAAATAGAGAACATGTTCTCTATTCGGCCCGACGAGGTCCTCGTCGGCTTCCTCGCTGAAAAGTGTACACACGACCGAGTTTCTCGGCAGAATCCAGCTCCGACCGAGTTTCTGGCTGAATTCTGCCGAGAAACTCGGTCGTGTGTACGGGGCCTCAGAGACCTCAAACCCTACAATTCCAGCACGAAGAAATAACAAAATCAGTGCGATTTCCATCAAATATAATTTTATTAACGAACAAATTCTATGAATACATTATGGCTTTCAGGTAATCTCAACCTCTTTACATGATCTTTGGATAATGCAATGTGCTTTCATACAAGAATAGACAAGACTGTGAAGATCTTTTTGTGCAAAACACAGAATCTTTTTCTTTTCTTAGTAAAAGTGCTACTGTTTTCCAATTAAGGTCACTTTTTTTTTTTAGAATGACTTTTCTTGACAGTTCATCTTTTGCCTTTAAGTGGTACATTCCGGTAAATTCTAAGAGAGGTATCAACATTATTTCATTAAGAATAAAAAATAAAAATGTACATTCATTGCACGTTAGACATATTGCATGAAAGATATTTGCATCTTAGGAAGGATGTCCACCAAAATGTATGGAGACTCTGATTGGACGATGCACCTTGGAGGTGGACAGTTGTGAAGATCTGGGAAGGGGATTGCAAAAACGAAAGAATGATTGATTTGTAGATGAAGTTTGTTTTTGTCAAAGTTCATGGTGGGGGGGCTTTGGAGTTGAAGTCCAGTATTTGATGAAAGACCTCTTCCAGCATTAGCGGTCTTTTCGGTTGGATGCGACCATTCCTTTTAGTCTGGAACGTTGGCCCAAAGTTTGGGCGAGGATGAAGCATGGCCAATGGGCTACCAGGCGAATGAGCTTATACTTGTTGTACCTGAAAACAAAAAAGTAGGGACAGGTTAGTATACAAATAATACCAAACACATTCAATACTTTATACTGCCTACTAGAGGTAAGAGCTACTAGAGGGAAAATGGTAGAGCACTGCTGGAGGGTAAAGGGTAGAGCACTACAAGAGCGTATGGGGTACTAGAAGGTAAAGGGTGGAATGCTACTAGAGGGTACTAGAGGGTATAGGGTACTAGAGGGCAAAGGGTAGAGCGCTACTAGAGGGTATAGGGTACTAGAGGGCAAAGGGTAGAGCGCTATTAGAGGGTATAGGTTACTAAAGGGTATAGGGTACTAGAGGGCAAAGGGTAGAGCGCTACTAGAGGGTATAGGGTACTAGAGGGTATAGGGTACAAGAGGGCAAAGGGTAGAGCGCTACTAGAGGGTATAGGGTAGAGCACTACTAGAGGGTATAGGGTACTAGAAGGTATAGGGTAGAGCGCTACTAGAGGGCATGAGGAAGAGCGCACAGGCCATATTTGAAGTATGTGCACTCAGAAGATTTTAAAAGTATTGGCCATTAAATATTCTTTAAGTTACTAATTGTTGATAGTTCTTCAAAAGATACTTACTTTGTTTAGCTCACTGGTTGGGCCTCCATCGTCAGTCCTTTGGACCTCTAGTTAAGAGCACGATGGTCGGGTCTTGACAGCTCGCCAAACGTTGCTCCAGACAAGGCGTCATTATTACCGCCTGGGATTTTAGGCAGAGAAGGAAGAGGTCTTGGTGTCCTTTCACCTCTGTATCAACCAAGTCCAAAGGGTTCAAGAATTGCTGGGTTTATCAGATATTCCTGAGAAGTCCTGTAAGGTTCTTACATCCCAAGCTGGTCCCCTTTATAGTAAGTCGGCCAATAGTTGACATTGACAAGAACATCGGGTTCTGGTCATGCAGTCTCTTTTGTAGGTAAGATGGTTGACATAGCCAAGAACATTGGGTCCTAGTCAGGCAGTCTCTTTTGTAGGCAAGGTGGTTGACATAGCCAAGAACATTGAGTCCTGGTCATGCAGTCTCTTTTGTAGGTGAGTTGGTTGACATACCCAAGAACATTGCGACCTGGTCATGCAGTCTCTTTTGTAGGTAAGATGGTTGACATAGCCAAGAACATTGGGTCCTAGTCAGGCAATCTCTTTTGTAGGCAAGGTGGTTGACATAGCCAAGAACATTGAGTTCTGGTCAGGCAGTCTCTTTTGTAGGTAAGGTGGTTGACATACCCAAGAACATTGGGTTCTGGTCATGCAGTCTCTTTTGTAGGTAAGGTGGTTGACATACCCAAGAACATTGGGTTCTGGTCATGCAGTCTCTTCTTTTGTAGGCAAGGTGGTTGACACGGCCAAGAACATTGGGTCCTGGTCATGCAGTCTCTTCTTTTGTAGGCAATGTGGTTGACACGGCCAAGAACATTGGGTCCTGGTCATACAGTCTCTTCTTTTGTAGGTAGGGTGAAACATTCTAGATTCCTCAAAGGAACTGGTTGGCTCCCAAGTAGATGGTTGTGAAAAAGTTGAAATTGTCCATCTAATATTAATGCTTAATCAGATTTCTAGAGTCCATGGTAAAAACTTTGCATAAAGTCCTAGTCCTCATGCCTATTGTCCATTTGTAATCTGACAAGCCGATTTAAAAGTGCTACTGAGTGTTCATATAGAGAGACCCCCCCCAAAAAAAAACAACAACATTCATTTCATAATTAAGACCACAAAAAAAAATGTCTATAGTATTCAAAAAGTGAACACATTGGTCTTTCACAATATATGAAATGTTATTGCCCCGATTAATAAAATCGAATTATTCGAAGGAATTGTTCTTCTAATATATACAAATGATATTGCACTAAACAATATAGATGAGATTTCTGTACATTGAAAAATATCAAAAATATTTCTATTTTTTTTTTCAACTTATTTTACATATTCAGCAATAATAATAAAAAAAAAATATGCTCTTAAAACCGAACAAATGGTTAACTTCCCCATGAATGCCGTTATTCCCTGAAATTTAAAGGGAACAGGCAGAACACTGTGAAAACAGCCCCCCACTTATAGTAAATGGGTTCATCTGCCAAATCGTTGCGAGACAATCGGCATTAATGGAACGTTTTCAGCGACAATCGCTTCAAAACTGCGACACCAGATTCTGGTGACAGTTCAGCGAATTTTTTGTCCAAAATTCCCATTTACTGGAAGTGGCCACTAATACAGCAATAAACTGCTTACTTCCTGGCTACATGCAGGGCAATATGTCCTAGTTGTGTATTATTAAAGATCTAAGCATTGTATATCTCTAGTTTGGAGTTGATTATAGCATTATGATGTATAAAGAAAATCAGAAGTTATTACGTTATTGAACTGCCATTAAGACTTGCCTGCTATTGTCAGCACTAAAAATGTCGTTTTTCTGTGACAACCTGAAAAGATGTCACAGCTGACCTTGACTTCCCATACCAGACACAAGCCCTCACCTTTCTACCTGTTGCATTGTACAGGACTCAAGAAAGATTACCGTAAAGTTCTCTAAGCTAAACTTCACTCTTTCATTTTCAAGAGCTGATATTTTCTCACCAGAGAGCAACAAAAGTTTGTTCCTTAAAAACTTTCCTACTCGTAGCTAGCTTTCTCAGTGCAGACGCTATTGCTATCGTAAGGATCCTTCGTGACGAGGACGTTAAGTTTGGTGCTAATCTGCTCGTCGGAATAAGCGGCCTTAAGGGTTTGCTTCTCCGACTGCTCAAATTCAAATTGGATTTCCTTGCCCATCTGCACTAGCTGGTCCATGGTCTTAGGGAAAGGGGGTTTGAGGAAACGCCTGATCTCTGGGTGAAGGGTGCTAATGATAAATCGGATCATGTCTTCCTCGTTGGCATCGACATAGAGCCGGTGGTAGAGGGCTCTTTTCTTCCACACAAACTGCTCTAAGGGCTCCCAACGCCTCTGGGGAAGGTCTAGGTCTCTCTTGATGGCCTCTCTCACCACTAAACGTTCGCAGTATTGCAAGAAAGACACTTTGAAGTCGTGCCAGTTGTCTATGGTCTCCTGCCTGAATTCCCACCACTTCTTAGCTGCCCCCTTTAAGTGGTTGTCTACCTGAGACAGCCAAATTTTCTCGTGCCACCCGCTGCGCTTAAAATACTTTTCTAAGTTCACTAGGAAATCCCGAGGATCCTCAGACATGTTTGCATCAAACTCAGGGGGGGAGAGGAGGTCAACGGAAAGGACAACCCAGTGGTGCTGCTGGCATGACTGGGATGGCAATGCTGGGGGTGGAGGAGAGCATGGTGGGGTAGGAGCATAAGGATTTGGGTTATCAAGAACTTCCTGAGCTATTTGAGCCGCCTCTGCCTCCTTTTCCTTCGCACTTTTCTCTCCGTAAAAAGACCTCCTTTGCAGCTCTTCCTTGCCTACCATTTTTTCAAATCGGGAAAACACCCCCCTCCAAGAGTTCATCTCTCTCTTCATCCACCTCTCTAAGTTGACCAAGGTATCCTGGCATCTCATAAGGCAAGCCTTTATCGATCGCTTCCACCTCTGGATTCCCACCAACGGGGACTGATCATTCATGTTGGCATTCAGCCTCTGCACAGACCTCTTAAACCCTTTCAGCTCGCTTTCGACTTGCCTGGAGACCCCGGACAGAATGTAAACCTGCGTCTTCCTAACCCTGTCCAGCATTTCAGCTGGGCTACAAGTGCCAATCTGGAGAGCAACCGTTTGTTCGGGAAGAGGGAGAGCGGGAGCCACAACGCCACTGAGAGCTAGGCTTGCTGCCATTTTTAACGAGCAAGTTAAAAAATGTAGCCAGCAAATGCCTTGGTTTATCTTTAAAGTTTTGAAAACTTTTTTTTTTTTTAAAGCAACAAACTTTAAAAAAAGAAAATTGCTTGCTCTCGTCAGGCAGCCAGGCTCTTGCAACCCACCTCGTTCCGTTAAGCTAAGAGCATTTTCCCAAATCAGTAAACAATCCCTAGATCTATTCAGTAAGCAGAAAAAATTTGAATTACAAATCACGGCTGTCAGATTTTAGCAAGAAAAAGAAAAAAAGAGGGAATTTAAAAGGCTGCAGTTGGATATCACCCAAAGTCCAGTCTTTTCAGAACTTCCGATGCAATTTTCAGGAATCAGAAGCAATTAGGAGATCCCAAAATCTTAAGAGTGATGAAGAAGAACAAGAAGAAGAAGAAGAAGAAGAAGAAGATGATGAAAAACCCTTATGTCCAAGGGCTGGATCAGAAGAAGTTCCGTCTGGAATCCGAAGAAGATATCGAGCAGGTAAAAGCCGCAAAAGCCTGTAGAGAAAAGTACTTTGTAGCTGTTGGCGGTTTGAGTTTGTGGGAATAGTTTGCCAGTGAGGGTATTTATACTCTATCTAGCAGAGCTAGTCTTGTGAGTTATCAGCAAACCCCATGCTACGTACGAGCCGCCGATTGGTTGGAGCTTCCATCTCCTTGGAAACAGATGGCACTTCACTTCCCCCCCCCCCTCCTCCTTGTGATTCAGCGAACACACATTGGAAGCTGCAATCACTCCAGCTATGGAATAATGTGTAATTCCCCCTATGTGAAAAAAAAAGAGAACACGTAATTCAGCGAGAAGCAGGAGACACATCTCCCACGCAATGTAGCGTCTTCCCTGCCTCAACCTGCCATAAAAGGTCTCATCTCATGGTGATTGAAAGATCCCGGTCCCCCCCTCCTCCTTCCATTCCGCACACCTACGTAATATAAACACAACCCCCTTGGTCGTTTTGGAAGGTCGTTTAATCACATTAGGGTGTTGGGTCATAATAAAGAGGGGGGAGGAAATTTGGAGTCATCATTAAAGTGGGTTGATTTAAAAAATATGAGTATGAGCCCCCCCCCCCAAAAAAAATGTTGTGTTTTTTTTTACTGACAAGACATATGCCATGTGCCTAGAGAGGAGAGGGAACCCCTCACGGAACCTTTGAATGCCGCCGGTATGTCAAAGCTTGCCGGAAGGCGATGTGTAGTTCCCACTAGGGGTGCAACGGATCAAAAAACTCACGGTTCGGATCGTTCCTCGGATCAGGAGTCACGGATCGGATCATTTTTCGGATCGGCAAACTATGTAATATACACATCTCCCCCCCACTATAGTACCCCCTCGGTGCAGACCCCCCCTCCTCTCAGTACAAGAGACTCCCCCCTCCTCTCAGTATAAGAGAGACCCCCCTCCTCTCAGGGCAAGAGACCCCCCCCCTCCTCTCAGGGCAAGAGACTCCCCCCCCTCCTCTCAGGGCAAGAGACTCCCCCCTCCTCTCAGGGCAAGAGACTCCCCCCTCCTCTCAGGGCAAGAGACCCCCCCTCCTCTCAGGGCAAGAGACCCCCCCTCCTCTCAGGGCAAGAGACTCCCCCCTCCTCTCAGGGCAAGAGACACCCCCCTCCTCTCAGGGCAAGAGACCCCCCTCGGGCAGTACAGGCACTCCCAGCGTGTGTCCCACGAGTGCGGGCTCCTCCTTTGTGGGTGTAAAGAGAGGAGGGCCGCGGCTCCGGAGCTAGGCCGAAGCCGCGGCCTTTCCTAATGTTATTCCTGCGGCTCCGGAGCTAGGCTGAAGCCGCGGCCTTTCCTAGCGTTATGGCCGCGGCTTCGGCCTACCTCCGGAGCCGCGGCCATAACGCTAGGAAAGGCTGCGGCTTCGACCTAGCTCCGGAGCCGCAGGAATAACATTACGAAAGGCCGCGGCTTCTTGGTACACCCAGCCGCAGGAATAACATTAGGAAAGGCCGCGGCTTTGGCCTAGCTCTGGAGCCACGGCCATAACATTAGGAAATGCCGCGGCTTCGGCCTAGCTCCGGAGCCGCGGCAATCCGCGGATCACAGTGTGTTCCGATCCAAAGGGGGTGACCCGTTCGGATCACGGATCAACTGTGATCCGTTGCACCCCTAGTTCCCACACAATTAGTGTTGCTTATATAAAGAGGCCAATGGAGAAGACTACAAAGACTTTGATGAGAGGACTCAAGCCTGCAAGTCTATTGGGGTTATGAATCAGTGTAAGACAGGGATCTCCCAACTACGACCCTCCAGCTTGGAGACCTCTGGTCTAATGCCGCGTACACACAATCGGACCTTCCGACAACAAAACCGTGGATTTTTTTCCTGACGGAATGTTGGCTCAAACTTGTCTTGCATACACACGGTCACAGAAAGGTTGTCGGAAATTCTGTTTGCCAAGAACGCGGTGGCGTACAACACTACAACGAGCCGAGAAAGATGAAGTTCAATGATTCCGAGCATGCGTCAAATTGATTACGAGCGTGCGTAGGATTTCTGTGAGTCGGAATTGGATACACACGGTCGGAATTTCCGACAAGAACCTTTGTTGCCGGAAAAATTGAGAACCAGCTCTCAAACATTAGTCCGATGGAGCCTACACACGGTCAGAATATCCGACCAAAAGCTCACATCGAACACTTGTTGTCGGAAATTCCGATCGTGTGTACGCGGTATAAGAGGTGTAATAAACTTTTTACAAAGTCATAGAGCTGCAAAGTCATAGAGCTGCACGATTCTGGCTTAAAATGAGAATCAAGATTTTTTTGCTTAGAAGATGGATCACGATTATCTCACGATTCTCGCAGCGCAACATCATCTTTCACATTAAAAATAAATACACTTGGGCTAACTTTACTGTTTCATTTTTTATTTTATTTTTTTATTCATTGAAGTGTATTTTTTCCCCAAAAATTGCATTTGAAAGACCGCCGGGCAAATACAGTGTAACATAAAATATTTTATTCCCTAGGGCAGTGATGGCGAACCTTGGCACCCCAGATGTTTTCAAACTACATTTCCCATGATGCTCATCTCCACTGCTGAGTGGGGAATGTAGTTCCAAAACATCTGGGGTGCCAAGGTTTGCCATCACTGCCCTAGGGTCTCTGCTAAAATATATATAATGTTTGGGGGTTCCAAGTAATTTTCTAGCAAAAAATATTGATTTTAACTTAAAGGGTCACTAAAGGATTTTTTTTTTTAGCTAAATAGCTTCCTTTACCTTACTGCAGTCCTGGTTTCATGTCCTCATTGTTCGTTTTTGCTTTGATGTTGCTGTAATTCCTCTCTGTTCTGGACACTTCCTGGTTGTCTGTTTCCTGATCACCACAGTACTGGGAGATTTCTCACTGTGGTGACTAATCAAGGAGGTGTGATTACTGTGTGTCAGCACCAATCCAGTTTTGTTTTACAAAGCATCACTGCCCTCTATTGGCTCTCTGGCTCTGTATGTCAGAGAACCAGGAAACAACAGCAAAAACTAAACTAAACTGTAGGTACATTATATGTAGGGTTGTCCCGATACCGATACTAGTATCGGTATCGGGACCGATTCCGAGTATTTGCGGGAGTACTCGTACTCCCGCAAATACCCCCGATACCGAAATAGAATACTCCCCCCCCGCCGCCGTGACGCCGCATCCCGCCGCCGTTCGCCGCTACCGCCGACTGTGTAATACGCTGGGAACATTACAGCTTTGAATAGCTGTAATGATTCGCACTGCGCATAGACACTCCCCCTCGTTTGGGTGAACTGTCCAATCCCGAGCGAGGGGGAGTGTCTATACGCAGCGCGGCGCCAATCATTACAGCGATTCAAAGTTGTAATGTTCCCGGCGTATTACACAGTCGGTGGCAGCGGGGATGCAGGTAAGCGGGACATGGCTGCATGGGGGGAGACAATGGCTGGATGGGGGGAGACAATGGCTGGATGGGGGGAGACAATGGCTGGATGGGGGGATACATGGCTGCATGGGGGGATACAATGGCTGCATGGGGGGATACATGGCTGCATGGGGGGAGACAATGGCTGGATGGGGGGAGACAATGGCTGGATGGGGGGAGACAATGGCTGGATGGGGGGGAGACAATGGCTGGATGGGGGGATACATGGCTGCATGGGGGGAGACAATGGCTGGATGGGGGGGATACAATGGCTGGATGGGGGGGATACATGGCTGCATGGGGGGTGACAATGGCTGGATGGGGGGATACATTGCTGCATGGGGGGAGACAATGGCTGGATGGGGGGATACATGGCTGCATGGGGGGAGACAATGGCTGGATGGGGGGATACATGGCTTCATGGGGGGAGACAATGGCTGGATGGGGGGAGACAATGGCTGGATGGGGGGAGACAATGGCTGGATGGGGGGTGACAATGGCTGGATGGGGGGTGACAATGGCTGCATGGGGGGTGACAATGGCTGCATGGGGGGTGACAATGGCTGCATGGGGGGAGACAATGGCTGGATGGGGGGAGACAATGGCTGGATGGGGGGAGACAATGGCTGGATGGGGGGATACATGGCTGGATGGGGGGAGACAATGGCTGGATGGGGGGATACATGGCTGCATGGGGGGATACATGGCTGCATGGGGGGAGACAATGGCTGGATGGGGGGAGACAATGGCTGGATGGGGGGAGACAATGGCTGGATGGGGGGGATACATGGCTGCATGGGGGGGAGACAATGGCTGGATGGAGGGATACATGGCTGCATGGGGGGAGACAATGGCTGGATGGGGGGATACATGGCTGCATGGGGGGGAGACAATGGCTGGATGGGGGGATACATGGCTGCATGGGGGGGAGACATGGCTGGATGGGGGGATACATGGCTGCATCTGTGGGGGGACATGGCTGCATTTGGGGACACATTTAAAAAAAGTATCGTATTCGGTATCGGCGAGTACTTGAAAAAAAAGTATCGGTACTCGTACTCAGCCCTAAAAAAGTGGTATCGGGACAACCCTACTAATATGATTGTTTTTTATCTATGTTTAATCATTTTTAAAAGGAATCAGTTAACTATTATGTCTCTATACCCTGTAAACAGTCATTTCAGCAAAAATGTTTCCTTTAGTGACCCTTTAAGAAACAAGTGTCAGAAAAACATTTAGGGCCAGATCCACAGACGAAGTACGCCGGCGTATCTACTGATACTCCGGCGTACTTTCAAATTTCCCGCGTCGTATCTTTAGTTTGAATCCTCAAACCAAGATACGACGGCTTCTGGCTTCGATCCGGCAGGCTTACGGCTTCGTACGCCTTCGGATCTTAGATGCAATACTTCGGCGCCCGCTGGGTGGAGTTCGCGTCGTTTTCCGCGTCGGGTATGCCAATTAGCGATTTACGAAGATCCACAAACGTACGCGCGGCCGTCGCATTTTCTAACGTCGTCTGTAGTCGGCTTTTTCCGGCGTATAGTTAAAGCTGGTATTTTGCGGCGTATAGTTAGACTTGCCATGTTAAGTATGGCCGTCGTTCCCGCGTCGAAATTTTAATTTTTTTTTTGCGTAAGTCGTCCGTGAATCGGGATGGACGTAACTCAAGTCTAAGTTAAAAAAAATTCGTTGTTGCAACGTCATTTCGCGCAAAGCACGGCGGGAAATTTCAAAACGGAGCATGCACAGTTCAATCGGCGCGGGGACGCGCTTCATTTAAATGAAACCCGCCCAATTCGAAATCCGCCGCCAGAAATACACTACGCCGCTGTAACTTAAGGCGCGAACTCGCTGAGGATTCGAATATACGCCAGGTAAGGTACGGCGGCGTAGTGTATCTCTGATACGCTGGGCCGATGCAAATGTATGTGGATCTGGCCCTTAGACTTTAACCACTTAAGGACCGCCTAACGCCGATATACGTCGGCAGAATGGCACAGCTGGGCACAATCACGTACCTGTACGTGATTATTAAATGCCCAGCCGTGGGGCGTGCGCCCGCGACCCGGTCCGAAGCTCCGTGACCGCGGCCGCGCAGACCCGATCGCCGCTGGAGTCCCGCGATCTGTCCCCGGAGCTGAAGAACGGGGAGAGCCGTGTGTAAACACACCTTCCCCGTTCTTCACTGTGGTGCCGTCATCGATCGTGTGATCCCTAATATAGGGAACCACAATCAATGACGTCAGACCTACAGACACACCCCCCTACAGTTAGAAACACAGATGAGGTCACACTTAACCCCTTCAGCGCCCCCTAGTGGTTAACTCCCAAACTGCAATTGTCATTTTCACAGTAATCAGTGCATTTTTTTTTGCATTTTTTGCTGTGAAAAGGACAATGGTCCCCAAAAATGTGTCTAAATTGTCCGATGTGTCCGCCATAATGTCGCAGTCACGAAAAAAATCGCTGATCGCCGCCATTAGTAGTAAAAAAATAGAAATTAATAAAAATGCAATAAAACTATCCCCTATTTTGTAAACGCTATAAACCAATCGATAAACGCTTATTGCGATTTTTTTTACCAAAAATATGTAGAAGAATACGTATCGGCCTAAACTGAGGAAAAAAAACGTTTTTTTTATATATTTTTGGTGGTATTTATTATAGCAACAAGTAAAAAATATTGCATTTTTTTTCAAAATTGTCGCTCTATTTTTGTTTATAGCGCAAAAAATAAAAACCGCAGAGGTGATCAAATACCACCAAAAGAAAGCTCTATTTGTGGGGAAAAAAGGACGCCAATTTTGTTTGGGAGCCACATCACACAACCGCGCAATTGTCAGTTAAAGCGACGCAGTGCCGAATCGCAAAAAGGGGCCTGGTCCTTTACCTGCATTTTGGTTCGGGTCCTCCCTGCATTTACACTAAGAAGGAAGCATTAGTTACAATGTTTCCTGTTAAAAACTTGGTAGACTGCCGATATTTTCTTTTGACAGTTGATAAGTCTCTCCACTTGTTATATGAAAGAATCAGCAAACTCTGCATTGGAGATCGTCAGGGGGGGGGGGGGGGGGGGCGGGGGGGGTTGAATCGAGATCACGATTTTTTAACGATTAATTGTGTAGCTCTACAAAGTCAGCATGGTTTACCTTTTGTGTGCCTAAGTGAATCTTTACAGCTAAGACACCGCCCTACCCTACCTAGGATTTTCCACCCGTCCAGGATTTCCCTCCCGGACAGTACTAGTATCTTAGAAAGTATAATATTACTGAAAGGGTAGATGATGCTTAGAGAAAAAATACCAGCAGAGATAAGCGAGACAGTCAACTGTAAATGGCTTCAAACATGCTCGGGATAAACATAGGTCTATAGTCAGACAACAAAGTTGACAGAGAAAAAAAAACTGACAATACAGTGCCTGCCGCCGAGAATGTGTTTTTAGCACGACAGCATCGCGCTGATTCTCGGCGACATGGTGCCGACATCTCGCACTCGCTGGAATAGTAAAAGCACATTCCAGCGAGCACGTCATAGAAGCGACGGGAGATCCGACTTGGATTCCCGCCAATTCTACACGTGTGCGGCGTTTAGTATGCATTCCCGAGAGGTTCCCCCCTCAGGAGCATACCAGGCCCTTAGGTCTGGCATGGGATGTAAGGAGACCCCCCCCTACGCTGAAAAAACGGCGTAGGGGTCCCCCTACAATCCATACCAGACCTGTATCCAAAGCACGCTACCCGGCCGGCCAGGAAAGGAGTGGGGACGAGCGAGCGCCCCCCCCCTCCTGAGCCGTACCAGGCTGCATGCCCTCAACATGGGGGGGTCGGGTGCTCTGGGGCAGGGGGGCACACTGCGGGCCCCCCCCACCCCAGAGCACCACGTCCCCATGTTGATAAGGACAGGGCCTCTTCCCGACAACCCTGGCCGTTGGTTGTCGGGGTCTGCGGGCGGGGGGCTTATCGGAATCTGGGAGCCCCCTCAAATAAGGGGGCCCCCAGATACCGGCCCCCCACCCTAAGTGAATGAGTATGGGGTACATCGTACCCCTACCCATTCACCTGCAAGAAAAGTGTTAACACAAATAAAAAACAACACAGGGTATTAAAATATTTTATTAGTCTGCTCCGGAGGCTCCCCCTGTCTTCTTTAGCTCTTTTTGCAGGGGGGCTTCTTCTTCACCGTCGTCTGGTTCTCTTCCGCTCTCCGGGGGGGGGCTTCTTCTTCTTCCGCTGTCCGGGGGTCTCCTCCGCTCTCCTTCTGCTCTCCGGGGGTCTTCTCCGCTCTCCAGGAGTCTTCTTCTATTTTCGCCGCTCTACGCTGTTGACTCCCATCATGCTCCGGTACCTACCCACGTGGTACCTACCCACGTGTTACCTACCCACGTGGGTAGGTACCGGAGCATGATGGGACTGTGAGGCCTATATAAGTCGGATGCAAGCCGCGCACCCGTCATTGCAGCGAGAAGAGGCGACGGGTCAACATCGGGAGAAGGCAGAAGAGAAGTGAAGAAGATGACGTCACAGAAGAGCGGGCTGGCCGCCTGCTAGTATAGCGGCGGCCAGCCCTGAAGGAGAAGGTACCGGACAGCGGGAGGAAGAACCGGGGTGCGCCGAGTCAACAGCGGAGAGCGGCGAAAATAGAAGAAGATTCCTGGAGAGTGGAGAAGACCCCCGGAGAGCAGAAGGAGAGCGGAGGAGACCCCCGGACAGCGGAAGAAGAAGCCCCCCCGGAGAGCGGAAGAGAACCAGACGGCGGTGAAGAAGAAGCCCCCCCTGCAAAAAGAGCTAAAGAAGACAGGGGGAGCCTCCGGAGCAGATTAATAAAATATTTTAATACCCTGTGTTGTTTTTTATTTGTGTTAACACTTTTCTTGCAGGTGAATGGGTAGGGGTACGATGTACCCCATATTTATTCACTTAGGGTGGGGGGGCCGGTATCTGGGGGCCCCCTTATTTGAGGGGGCTCCCAGATTCCGATAAGCCCCCCGCCCGCAGACCCCGACAACCAACGGCCAGGGTTGTCGGGAAGAGGCCCTGTCCTTATCAACATGGGGACAGGGTGCTCTGGGGTGGGGGGGGGGCCCGCAGTGCGCCCCCCTGCCCCAGAGCACCCGACCCCCCCATGTTGAGGGCATGCAGCCTGGTACGGCTCAGGAGGGGGGGGCGTTCGCTCGTCCTCACTCCTTTCCTGGCCGGCCGGGTAGCGTGCTTTGGATACGGGTCTGGAATGGATTGTAGGGGGACCCCTACGCCGTTTTTTCGGTGTAGGGGGGTCTCCTTACATCCCATGCCAGACCTAATGGCCTGGTATGCTCCTGAGGGGGGAACCCATGCCGGATTTTTATTTAAAATCCGGCGGGGAGTTCTCCCTCTCGGGAATGCATACCAAATGCCGACGCTAGAATTGGCGGGAATCCAAGTCGGATCTCCCGTCGCTTCTATGACGGCTTTGTCTCCATCGCGGCAAGCCAGCTCGGCGCTGGCTCCCGCGATGGGGCTCGTAGGTGCTCAATCTCGCCGAGAAAGGGAGCGAGATTGACACAATATCGCGGTCACCCACTGTACAAAACAAAATAACAAAGTAAAAAAAAAAAAACCCCTGAAAAATTAAAAAATGGGCAGACTCGATAGACTACTTGGATGTTTTCAATCGTGTGTCCGGTTTTCAGACCGCCAGAAATCCGCAATGTTTCCGCTATAAAAATAGACATTCACTGCTAAAGTGTTTGGGTTGGAGAAAAAAAAAAAAAAAACACACCACTTGGAAGCAGATTGGGTTTCCAGTTGGTAGAAGGGCCACCGTGGATTAGGAAATGGGATTTCTGTGGTCATTTCTTCTATTCCAGCCTAAAAGATCAGGGCGGATATCACAACTGAGTACCGGGACATGTCTGTCCAGTGCCCAGGGCTAGGGTGCCGAAATGTGCCCCTATCCCTGTTTCTAATAAAGGCTGTAAAATGTGTGCCCCTTGCTTTGGCTGCCCATGATTGGCATGGAGTGAGCATTTTCTAGGTTTCTTTCTAGCTTGCTTTCTAGGGGCTAGAAGGTAGTTGCGCATGCACAGTGTGTTTTCGTATCAGTGTGCATATGGGGTGGGGAGTGGGCACGCTGGAGCACAGTAATTGTCAGGGCAAGCTTGAAGCTGCAGTTTGCTGGTTGCTAGCCACTGATTGGGCAAGTAACCCCTACTGCTGTGCCCAGGACAGCTGCCCCTCCTGGCACTGACGATTGCATGTGGTGAGGGGACGTCCTCACCCACCGCTGTGCCCAGGACGGCTGCCCCTCCTGCCACTGATGATTGCATGTGGTGAGGGGATGTCCCCCCCACTGCTGTGCCCAAGAGGGCTGCCCCTCCTGCCACTGACGATTGCATGTGGTGAGGGGACGTCCCCTCCACCGCTGTGCCCAAGACGGCTGCCCCTCCTGCCACTGACAATTGCATGTGGTGAGGGGACGTCCCCCCCACCGCTGTGCCCAAGACGGCTGCCCCTCCTGGCATTGACGATTGCATGTGGTGAGGGGACGTCCCCTCCACCGCTGTGCCCAAGACGGCTGCCCCTCCTGCCACTGACAATTGCATGTGGTGAGGGGACGTCCCCCCCACCGCTGTGCCCAAGACGGCTGCCCCTCCTGGCATTGACGATTGCATGTGGTGAGGGGACGTCCCCTCCACCGCTGTGCCCAAGACGGCTGCCCCTCCTGCCTGCTAGAGCACAGTAGCTGTCAGGACAGACACAAAGCCACGGTTTTCTGGTTGCTAGCCACTGATCTGGCGTGTGCCTGTGGTGAGGGGCCCCCTACTACTGTGCCCTGGAGAGGAGAAAAGAAAAGAGGAAAAAAGAGAGGAGGGGAAAAGTGGAGGAGGAGGAGGAGGAGGAGAGGTAAAGGAGAAGAGAGTGAGAGAAGAAAAGTTGAGCAAGTGGAGGAGAAGGAGGAGAGGAAAATTAGAGAAGAAAAAGTGAGAAGAGAGGGAAAAAAGGGAAAAGAGAGGGAAGAAGAGGACGAGGAGGAAAGAAGGTAATAGGAGAGGAGAGAAGAGGAAAAAGGAGGAGAGGAAAAGTAGAGCAGGAGAAGAAAAAAGGAGAGGAGAGGGGAGAAGAGGAGATGAGAGGAGAAGAGGAAAGGGGAAAAGAGGACAGGGGACCAATGGAGAGGAGAGAAGATGACAGGGGACCAAAGGAGAGGAGAGAAGAGGACAGGGGACAAAAGGATGGGTGAGAAGAGGACAGGGGGCCAAGAGAGAAGAGGACAGGGGACCAAAGGATGGGAGAGAAGAGAACCGGGGGCCAAAGGAGAGGAGAGAAAAGGACAGGGGACCAAAGGAGAGGAGAGAAGAGGACAGGGGACCAAAGGAGAGGAGAGAAGAGGACAGGGGACCAAAGGAGAGGAGAGAAGAGGACAGGGGACCAAAGGAGAGGAGAGAAGAGGACAGGGGACCAAAGGATGGGAGAGAAGAGGACAGGGGACCAAAGGAGAGGAGAGAAGAGGACAGGGGACCAAAGGATGGGAGAGAAGAGGACAGGGGGCCAAGGGAGAGGATAGAAGAGGACAGGGGACCAAAGGAGAGGATAGAAGAGGACATGGGACCAAAGGATGGGAGAGAAGAGGACAGGGGGCCAAGACAGAGGAGAGAAGAGGACAGGGGACCAAAGGATGGGAGAGAAGAGGACAGGGGACCAAAGGAGGGGAGAGAAGAGGACAGGGGACCAAAAGGAGAGGAGAGAAGAGGACAGGGGACCAAAAGGAGAGGAGAGAAGAGGACAGGGGACCAAAAGGAGAGGAGAGAAGAGGACAGGGGACCAAAGATGACAGGGGACCAAAGGAGGGGAGAGAAGAGGACAGGGGACCAAAAGATGGGAGAGAAGAGGACAGGGGACCAAAGGATGGGAGAAAAGAGGACAGGGGACCAAAGGAGGGGAGAGAAGAGGACAGGGGACCAAGGGAGAGGAGAGAAGAGGACAGGGGACCAAAGGAGAGGAGAGAAGAGGACAGGGGGCCAAAGGAGGGGAGAGAAGAGGACAGGGGACCAAAAGATGGGAGAGAAGAGGACAGGGGACCAAAGGATGGGAGAGAAGAGGACAGGGGACCAAAGGATGGGAGAGAAGAGGACAGGGGGCCAAAGGATGTGAGAGAAGAGGACAGGGGGCCAAAGGATGGGAGAGAAGAGGACAGGGGGCCAAAGGATGGGAGAGAAGAGGACAGGGGGCCAAAGGATGGGAGAGAAGAGGACAGGGGGCCAAGGGAGGGGAGAGAAGAGGACAGGGGACCAAGGAAGAGGATAGTAGAGGATAGGGGACCAAAGGAGAGAAGAGGACAGGGGACCAAAGGATGGGAGAGAAGAAGACAGGGGACCAAAGGATGGGAGAGAAGAGGACAGGGGGCCAAGGGAGAGGAGAGAAGAGGACAGGGGACCAAAGGATGGGTGAGAAGAGGACAGGGGGCCAAGAGAGAAGAGGACAGGGGACCAAAGGATGGGAGAGAAGAGAACCGGGGGCCAAAGGAGAGGAGAAAAGAGGACAGGGGACCAAAGGAGAGGAGAGAAAAGGACAGGGGACCAAAGGAGAGGAGAGAAGAGGACAGGGGACCAAAGGAGAGGAGAGAAGAGGACAGGGGACCAAAGGATGGGAGAGAAGAGGACAGGGGACCAAAGGAGAGGAGAGAAGAGGACAGGGGACCAAAGGATGGGAGAGAAGAGGACAGGGGGCCAAAGGATGGGAGAGAAGAGGACAGGGGACCAAAGGATGGGATAGAAGAGGACAGGTGGCCAAGGGAGAGGAGAGAAGAGGACATGGGACCAAAGGAGAGGAGAGAAGAGGACAGGGGGCCAAGGGAGAGGAGAGAAGAGGACAGGGGACCAAAGGAGAGGATAGAAGAGGACAGGGGACCAAAGGAGAGGAGAGGAGAGGACAGGGGACCAAAGGAGAGAAGAGGACAGGGGACCACAGGATGGGAGAGAAGAGGACAGGGGGCCAAGGGAGAGGAGAGAAGAGGACAGGGGACCAAAGGATGGGAGAGAAGAGGACAGGGGACCAAAGGATGGGAGAGAAGAGGAGGACAGGGGACCAAAGGAGAGGAGAGAAGAGGACAGGGGGCCAAGGGAGAGGAGAGAAGAGGACAGGGGACCAAAGGATGGGAGAGAAGAGGACAGGGGACCAAAGGAGAGAAGAGGACAGGGGACCAAAGGATGGGAGAGAAGAGGACAGGGGACCAAAGGATGGGAGAGAAGAGGACAGGGGACCAAAGGAGAGGAGAGAAGAGGACAGGGGACCAAAGGAGAGGAGAGAAGAGGACAGGGGACCAAAGGATGGGAGAGAAGAGGACAGGGGACCAAAGGAGAGGAGAGAAGAGGACAGGGGACCAAAGGAGAGGAGAGAAGAGGACAGGGGACCAAAGGATGGGAGAGAAGAGGACAGGGGACCAAAGGAGAGAAGAGGACGGGTGACCAAAGGAGAGAAGAGGACAGGTGACCAAAGGAGAGGAGAGAAGAGGACAGGGGACCAAAGGAGAGGAGAGAAGAGGACAGGGGACCAAAGGAGAGGAGAGAAGAGGTCAGGGGACCAAAGGAGAGGAGAGAAGAGGACAGGGGACCAAAGGAGAGAAGAGGACAGGGGGCCATGATTGCATGTGGTGAGGGGACGTCCCCCCCCCCACGGTGAGGGGACGTCCCCTCCACCGCTGTGCCCAAGACGGCTGCCCCTCCTGGCATTGACGATTGCATGTGGTGAGGGGACGTCCCCCCCACCGCTGTGCCCAGGACGGCTGCCCCTCCTGCCTGCTAGAGCACAGTAGCTGTCAGGACAGACACAAAGCCACGGTTTTCTGGTTGCTAGCCACTGATCTGGCGTGTGCCTGTGGTGAGGGGCCCCCTACTACTGTGCCCTGGAGAGGAGAAAAGAAAAGAGGAAAAAAGAGAGGAGGGGAAAAGTGGAGGAGGAGGAGGAGGAGGAGAGGTAAAGGAGAAGAGAGTGAGAGAAGAAAAGTTGAGCAAGTGGAGGAGAAGGAGGAGAGGAAAATTAGAGAAGAAAAAGTGAGAAGAGAGGGAAAAAAGGGAAAAGAGAGGGAAGAAGAGGACGAGGAGGAAAGAAGGTAATAGGAGAGGAGAGAAGAGGAAAAAGGAGGAGAGGAAAAGTAGAGCAGGAGAAGAAAAAAGGAGAGGAGAGGGGAGAAGAGGAGATGAGAGGAGAAGAGGAAAGGGGAAAAGAGGACAGGGGACCAATGGAGAGGAGAGAAGATGACAGGGGACAAAAGGATGGGTGAGAAGAGGACAGGGGACAAAAGGATGGGTGAGAAGAGGACAGGGGGCCAAGAGAGAAGAGGACAGGGGACCAAAGGATGGGAGAGAAGAGAACCGGGGGCCAAAGGAGAGGAGAGAAAAGGACAGGGGACCAAAGGAGAGGAGAGAAGAGGACAGGGGACCAAAGGAGAGGAGAGAAGAGGACAGGGGACCAAAGGAGAGGAGAGAAGAGGACAGGGGACCAAAGGAGAGGAGAGAAGAGGACAGGGGACCAAAGGATGGGAGAGAAGAGGACAGGGGACCAAAGGATGGGAGAGAAGAGGACAGGGGGCCAAGGGAGAGGATAGAAGAGGACAGGGGACCAAAGGAGAGGATAGAAGAGGACATGGGACCAAAGGATGGGAGAGAAGAGGACAGGGGGCCAAGGGAGAGGAGAGAAGAGGACAGGGGACCAAAGGATGGGAGAGAAGAGGACAGGGGACCAAAGGAGGGGAGAGAAGAGGACAGGGGACCAAAAGGAGAGGAGAGAAGAGGACAGGGGACCAAAAGGAGAGGAGAGAAGAGGACAGGGGACCAAAAGGAGAGGAGAGAAGAGGACAGGGGACCAAAAGGAGAGGAGAGAAGAGGACAGGGGACCAAAGATGACAGGGGACCAAAGGAGGGGAGAGAAGAGGACAGGGGACCAAAAGATGGGAGAGAAGAGGACAGGGGACCAAAGGATGGGAGAAAAGAGGACAGGGGACCAAAGGAGGGGAGAGAAGAGGACAGGGGACCAAGGGAGAGGAGAGAAGAGGACAGGGGACCAAAGGAGAGGAGAGAAGAGGACAGGGGACCAAAGGAGGGGAGAGAAGAGGACAGGGGACCAAAAGATGGGAGAGAAGAGGACAGGGGACCAAAGGATGGGAGAGAAGAGGACAGGGGACCAAAGGATGGGAGAGAAGAGGACAGGGGGCCAAAGGATGGGAGAGAAGAGGACAGGGGGCCAAAGGATGGGAGAGAAGAGGACAGGGGGCCAAAGGATGGGAGAGAAGAGGACAGGGGGCCAAAGGATGGGAGAGAAGAGGACAGGGGGCCAAGGGAGGGGAGAGAAGAGGACAGGGGACCAAGGGAGAGGATAGAAGAGGACAGGGGACCAAAGGAGAGAAGAGGACAGGGGACCAAAGGATGGGAGAGAAGAAGACAGGGGACCAAAGGATGGGAGAGAAGAGGACAGGGGGCCAAGGGAGAGGAGAGAAGAGGACAGGGGACCAAAGGATGGGTGAGAAGAGGACAGGGGGCCAAGAGAGAAGAGGACAGGGGACCAAAGGATGGGAGAGAAGAGAACCGGGGGCCAAAGGAGAGGAGAAAAGAGGACAGGGGACCAAAGGAGAGGAGAGAAAAGGACAGGGGACCAAAGGAGAGGAGAGAAGAGGACAGGGGACCAAAGGAGAGGAGAGAAGAGGACAGGGGACCAAAGGATGGGAGAGAAGAGGACAGGGGACCAAAGGAGAGGAGAGAAGAGGACAGGGGACCAAAGGATGGGAGAGAAGAGGACAGGGGGCCAAAGGATGGGAGAGAAGAGGACAGGGGACCAAAGGATGGGATAGAAGAGGACAGGTGGCCAAGGGAGAGGAGAGAAGAGGACAGGGGACCAAAGGAGAGGAGAGAAGAGGACAGGGGGCCAAGGGAGAGGAGAGAAGAGGACAGGGGACCAAAGGAGAGGATAGAAGAGGACAGGGGACCAAAGGAGAGGAGAGGAGAGGACAGGGGACCAAAGGAGAGAAGAGGACAGGGGACCACAGGATGGGAGAGAAGAGGACAGGGGGCCAAGGGAGAGGAGAGAAGAGGACAGGGGACCAAAGGATGGGAGAGAAGAGGACAGGGGGCCAAGGGAGAGGAGAGAAGAGGACAGGGGGCCAAGAGAGAAAAGGACAGGGGACCAAAGAATGGGAGAGAAGAGAACCGGGGGCCAAAAGGAGAGGAGAAAAGAGGACAGGGGACCAAAGGAGAGGAGAGAAAAGGACAGGGGACCAAAAGGAGAGGAGAGGAGAGGACAGGGGACCAAAGGATGGGAGAGAAGAGGACAGGGGACCAAAGGATGGGAGAGAAGAGGACAGGGGGCCAAGGGAGAGGTGAGAAGAGGACAGGGGGCCAAGGGAGAGGAGAGAAGAGGACAGGGGACCAAAGGAGAGGAGAGAAGAGGACAGGGGACCAAAGGAGAGAAGAGGACAGGGGACCACAGGATGGGAGAGAAGAGGACAGGGGACCAAAGGATGGGAGAGAAGAGGACAGGGGGCCAAGGGAGAGGAGAGAAGAGGACAGGTGACCAAAGGATGGGAGAGAAGAGAACCGGGGGCCAAAAGGAGAGGAGAAAAAAGAGGACAGGGGACCAAAGGAGAGGAGAGAAAAGGACAGGGGACCAAAGGAGAGGAGAGAAGAGGACAGGGGACCAAAGGAGAGGAGAGAAGAGAAGAGGACAGGGGACCAAAGGATGGGAGAGAAGAGGACAGGGGACCAAAGGATGGGAGAGAAGAGGACAGGGGGACCAAAGGATGGGAGAGAAGAGGACAGGGGGCCAAGGGAGAGGAGAGAAGAGGACAGGGGACCAAAGGATGGGAGAGAAGAGGACAGGGGGCCAAGGGAGAGGAGAGAAGAGGACAGGGGACCAAAGGATGGGAGAGAAGAGGACAGGGGGCCAAGGGAGAGGAGAGAAGAGGACAGGGGACCAAAGGATGGGAGAGAAGAGGACAGGGGACCAAAGGATGGGAGAGAAGAGGACAGGGGACCAAAAGGAGAGGAGAAAAGAGGACAGGGGACCAAAGGAGAGGAGAAAAGAGGACAGGGGACCAAAGGAGAGGAGAGAAGAGGACAGGGGACCAAAGGAGAGGAGAGAAAAGGACAGGGGACCAAAGGAGAGGAGAGAAGAGGACAGGGGACCAAAGGAGAGGAGAGGACAGGGGACCAAAGGATGGGAGAGAAGAGGACAGGGGGACCAAAGGATGGGAGAGAAGAGGACAGGGGGCCAAGGGAGAGGAGAGAAGAGGACAGGGGACCAAAGGATGGGAGAGAAGAGGACAGGGGACAAAAGGATGGGAGAGAAGAGGACAGGGGACAAAAGGATGGGAGAGAAGAGGACAGGGGACAAAAGGATGGGAGAGAAGAGGACAGGGGGCCAAGGGAGAGGAGAGAAGAGGACAGGGGACCAAAGGATGGGAGAGAAGAGGACAGGGGACCAAAGGATGGGAGAGAAGAGGAGGACAGGGGACCAAAGGAGAGGAGAGAAGAGGACAGGGGGCCAAGGGAGAGGAGAGAAGAGGACAGGGGACCAAAGGATGGGAGAGAAGAGGACAGGGGACCAAAGGAGAGAAGAGGACAGGGGACCAAAGGATGGGAGAGAAGAGGACAGGGGACCAAAGGATGGGAGAGAAGAGGACAGGGGACCAAAGGAGAGGAGAAAAGAGGACAGGGGACCAAAGGAGAGAAGAGAAGAGGACAGGGGACCAAAGGAGAGGAGAGAAAAGGACAGGGGACCAAAGGAGAGGAGAGAAGAGGACAGGGGACCAAAGGAGAGGAGAGAAGAGAAGAGGACAGGGGACCAAAGGAGAGGAGAGAAGAGAAGAGGACAGGGGACCAAAGGATGGAAGAGAAGAGGACAGGGGACCAAAGGATGGGAGACCAAAGGATGGGAGAGAAGAGGACAGGGGACAAAAGGATGGGAGAGAAGAGGACAGGGGACAAAAGGATGGGAGAGAAGAGGACAGGGGACAAAAGGATGGGAGAGAAGAGGACAGGGGGCCAAGGGAGAGGAGAGAAGAGGACAGGGGACCAAAGGATGGGAGAGAAGAGGACAGGGGACCAAAGGATGGGAGAGAAGAGGAGGACAGGGGACCAAAGGAGAGGAGAGAAGAGGACAGGGGGCCAAGGGAGAGGAGAGAAGAGGACAGGGGACCAAAGGATGGGAGAGAAGAGGACAGGGGACCAAAGGAGAGAAGAGGACAGGGGGCCAAAGGATGGGAGAGAAGAGGACAGGGGACCAAAGGAGAGGAGAGAAGAGGACAGGGGACCAAAGGATGGGAGAGAAGAGGACAGGGGACCAAAGGATGGGAGAGAAGAGGACAGGGGACCAAAGGAGAGAAGAGGACGGGTGACCAAAGGAGAGAAGAGGACAGGTGACCAAAGGAGAGGAGAGAAGAGGACAGGGGACCAAAGGAGAGGAGAGAAGAGGACAGGGGACCAAAGGAGAGGAGAGAAGAGGTCAGGGGACCAAAGGAGAGGAGAGAAGAGGACAGGGGACCAAAGGAGAGAAGAGGACAGGGGGCCAAAGGAGAGGAGAGAAGAGGACAGGGGACCAAAGGAGAGAAGAGGACAGGGGACCAAAGGAGAGGAGAGAAGAGGACAGGGGACCAAAGGAGAGGAGAGAAGAGGACAGGGGACCAAAGGAAAGGAGAGAAGAGGACAGGGGACCAAAGGAGAGGAGAAAAGAGGACAGGGGGCCAAAGGAGAGGAGAGAAGAGGACAGGGGACCAAAGGATGGGAGAGAAGAGGACAGGGGACCAAAGGAGAGAAGAGGACGGGTGACCAAAGGAGAGAAGAGGACAGGTGACCAAAGGAGAGGAGAGAAGAGGACAGGGGACCAAAGGAGAGGAGAGAAGAGGACAGGGGACCAAAGGAGAGGAGAGAAGAGGGCAGGGGACCAAAGGAGAGGAGAGAAGAGGACAGGGGACCAAAGGAGAGAAGAGGACAGGGGACCAAAGGAGAGGAGAGAAGAGGACAGGGGACCAAAGGAGAGGAGAGAAAAGGACAGGGGACCAAAGGAGAGGAGAGAAGAGGACAGGGGACCAAAGGATGGGAGAGAAGAGGACAGGGGACAAAAGGATGGGAGAGAAGAGGACAGGGGACCAAAGGATGGGAGAGAAGAGGACAGGGGGCCAAGGGAGAGGAGAGAAGAGGACAGGGGACCAAAGGATGGGAGAGAAGAGGACAGGGGACCAAAAGATGGGAGAGAAGAGGAGGACAGGGGACCAAAGGAGAGGAGAGAAGAGGACAGGGGGCCAAGGGAGAGGAGAGAAGAGGACAGGGGACCAAAGGAGAGGAGAGAAGAGGACAGGGGACCAAAGGAGAGGAGAGAAGAGGACAGGGGACCAAAGGAGAGGAGAGAAGAGGACAGGGGGCCAAAGGATGGGAGAGAAGAGGACAGGGGGCCAAAGGAGAGGAGAGAAGAGGACAGGGGACCAAAGGAGAGAAGAGAAGAGGACAGGGGACCAAAGGAGAGGAGAGAAGAGGACAGGGGGCCAAAGGAGGGGATAGAAGAGGACAGGGGACCAAAGGATGGGAAAGAAGAGGACAGGGGACCAAAGGATGGGAGAGAAGAGGACAGGGGACCAAAGGAGAGGAGAGAAGAGGACAGGGGACCAAAGGAGAGGAGAGAAGAGGACAGGGGGCCAAAGGAGAGGAGAGAATAGGACAGGGGGCCAAAGGAGAGGAGAGAAGAGGACAGGGGGCCAAAGGAGAGAAGAGAAGAGGACAGGGGACCAAAGGAGAGGAGAGAAGAGGACAGGGGACCAAAGGAGAGGAGAGAACAGGACAGGGGACCAAAGGAGAGGAGAGAAGAGGACAGGGGACCAAAGCAGAGGAGAGAAGAGGACAGGGGACCAAAGGAGAGGAGAGAAGAGGACAGGGGACCAAAGGAGAGAAGAGGACAGGGGACCAAAGGAGAGAAGAGGACAGGCTACCAAAGGAGAGAAGAGGACAGGGGACCAAAGGAGAGAAGAGAAGAGGACAGGGGACCAAAGGAGAGGAGAGAAGAGGACAGGGGGCCAAAGGAGAGGAGAGAAGAGGACAGGGGACCAAAGGATGGGAGAGAAGAGGACAGGGGACCAAAGGAGAGAAGAGGACAGGGGACCAAAGGAGAGAAGAGGACAGGGGACCAAAGGAGAGAAGAGGACAGGGGACCAAAGGAGAGAAGAGGACAGGCTACCAAAGGAGAGAAGAGGACAGGGGACCAAAAGGAGAGAAGAGAAGAGGACAGGGGACCAAAGGAGAGGAGAGAAGAGGACAGGGGGCCAAAGGAGAGGAGAGAAGAGGACAGGGGACCAAAGGAGAGAAGAGGACAGGGGACCAAAGGAGAGAAGAGGACAGGGGACCAAAGGAGAGAAGAGGACAGGGGACCAAAGGAGAGAAGAGGACAGGGGACCAAAGGAGAGAAGAGGACAGGGGACCAAAGGAGAGGAGAGGAAAGGAGGTAAGAGGAGAGGAGAATGAGAGAAGGGAGTAATGTAAAAGAGATGGGAGTGGTAGGGAGGAAAGTAATGGGGGGAGATGAGAAGAGATAAAGAGAGAAGAAGTCTCTGATATGGAGAAATAAGCAGTTTGGAGAATTCTCATGTCTGTAATGTGAGGGGGACATTTTCTGGGCTCTCTTATGAGATCTCTATTCATACCGACACTGACCCCTGAGATCTGAGATCTCTATTCATACCGACACTGACCCCTGAGATCTGAGATCTCTATTCATACCGACACTGACCCCTGAATAGAGATCTGAGATCTCTATTCATACCGACACTGAGCCCTGAATAGAGATCTGAGATCTCTATTCATACCGACACTGACCCCTGAATAGAGATCTGAGATCTCCATTCATACCGACACTGACCCCTGAATAGAGATCTGAGATCTCTATTCATACCGACACTGACCCCTGAATAGAGATCTGAGATCTCCATTCATACCGACACTGACCCCTGAATAGAGATCTGAGATCTCTCTTCATACCGACACTGACCCCTGAATAGAGATCTGAGATCTCTCTTCATACCGACACTGAGCCCTGAATAGAGATCTGAGATCTCTCTTCATACCGACACTGAGCCCTGAATAGAGATCTGAGATCTCTCTTCATACCGACACTGACCCCTGAATAGAGATCTGAGATCTCTCTTCATACCGACACTGACCCCTGAATAGAGATCTGAGATCTCCATTCATACCGACACTGACCCCTGAATAGAGATCTGAGATCTCTCTTCATACCGACACTGACCCCTGAATAGAGATCTGAGATCTCTATTCATACCGACACTGACCCCTGAATAGAGATCTGAGATCTCCATTCATACCGACACTGACCCCTGAATAGAGATCTGAGATCTCCATTCATACCGACACTGAGCCCTGAATAGAGATCTGAGATCTCCATTCATACCGACACTGAGCCCTGAATAGAGATCTGAGATCTCTCTTCATACCGACACTGACCCCTGAATAGAGATCTGAGATCTCCATTCATACCGACACTGACCCCTGAATAGAGATCTGAGATCTCCATTCATACCGACACTGACCCCTGAATAGAGATCTGAGATCTCTATTCATACCGACACTGACCCCTGAATAGAGATCTGAGATCTCTCTTCATACCGACACTGACCCCTGAATAGAGATCTGAGATCTCTATTCATACCGACACTGAGCCCTGAATAGAGATCTGAGATCTCTCTTCATACCGACACTGAGCCCTGAATAGAGATCGGAGATCTCTCTTCATACCGACACTGACCCCTGAATAGAGATCTGAGATCTCTATTCATACCGACACTGACCCCTGAATAGAGATCTGAGATCTCTCTTAATACCGACACTGAGCCCTGAATAGAGATCTGAGATCTCTATTCATACCGACACTGACCCCTGAATAGAGATCTGAGATTTCCATTCATACCGACACTGAGCCCTGAATAGAGATCTGAGATCTCTCTTCATACCGACACTGACCCCTGAATTCCTATAGACACCCCACTATAAAAGTCAGAAAACTAAACCCCCACCCCATGAAGCCCAGACAATTGTGGAATGTAGCCATCTTGTAGGGAATGTTGTATTTCTTTGATATTTTCCTTCGCTCTCAGCCCTGATCCCTTCCACTCCGGCTAACAAGCGTCTTTTGGCCTTTTTTAGTCACCGCAATTGTCCGCCTACTCACTGACTAATTTACCGCGTGACTCATGCGTTTTCACAGGCACGGCTCCCGGCCCCACCGGGCTGCACTTCTAAAGCGCCGCACGCTGTGTGAGGGGGATTGTGTGATTTTCTCTCTCTCTCTAGAAGTGACAATGTGCGCGGCGCGCACCTTCCAGCGCTCTGCGAGTGGGATGACAATTGTGCGTCTCATGTAAATGAGCGTCAGGACGGTGCGGCGCGGGATTGCCCCGATAGAGAGAGACGATGGAAGCCTCACATCTGTTCCTATTGTAAGAGGAGCAGCGAGTGGCCAACCATCAATCCGTTCCCGCCGAGCCGTCTTTTCATTACAATTGCAAATTATCTTTCAAAAGTTTTGTTTTTTCCTTCTCCTTGTAGCGCTGGCGTGCGGCTCTGACTGACGGCGTTCCCTGAGAAGATGATTACAGGTGAAAGCCGCACCCGCCTCCCGCTCTTTCTCTTTGATTTGCTTTCTTTTACCAGTGAAGTGGTCGCACCGACCCCGAGGAGGGCCCCATCCACGCCGGCACATTGTGTTATTCCCGCATTTTATGTGCATTAAACATTTCTCTATTATTTCTTCTTTTACATTTTTTGCACACATATTTTACAATTTGTATCTGCGTTTTCCTGTAATCCCCCGTTAAAAAAAAGGACCGTATATACTCACTGTGTCCATGCCAAACTGTGCCCATGCCTCACTGCGCCCATGCCTCACTGTGCTCATATGCATGCCTCACTGTGCCCATGCCTCACTGTGCTCAAGTGCATGCCTCACTGTGCCCATGTGCATGCCTCACTGTGTCCATGCCTCACTGTGCCCATGTGCATGCCTCCTGTGCCCATGCCTCACTGTGCCCATGTGCATGCCTCACTGTGTCCATGCCTCACTGTGCCCATGTGCATGCCTCCTGTGCCCATGCCTCACTGTGCCCATGCCTCACTGTGCCCATGTGCATGCCTCACTGTGCCCATGCCTCACTGTGCCCATGTGCATTCCTCACTGTATCCATGCCTCACTGTGTCCATGTGCATTCCTCACTGTATCCATGCCTCACTGTGCCCATGCCTCACTGTGCCCATGTGCATTCCTCACTGTATCCATGCCTCACTGTGCCCATGTGCATGCCTCACTGTATCCATGCCTCACTATGCCCATTTAACATGGGAGTATATGGAAGGGGTGCCCAGCTTAAAAAAAAAAAAAAAAAAAAAAAAAAAAAAAATCGGTGCTCCCCGGCTGTAGGTCCCCCCAGACAACAAATGTCACACACTTGTAGAGGAAGAGAGGAGCTACATGTGTGCCAAGTTCTGGGTCCAGGAGACCTATGACCGGCCGGTACCGGGTCCCCAAAATGACTAGAGAAGTTACTGTTTAACATGGGAGTCTATGGAAGGAGTGCCGGCTTTGAAAAGTCGGTGCTCCCCGGCCGTAGGTCCCCCGGACACCAAACTTTGCACACTTGTAGAGGAAGAGCGGGGTCACATGTGTGCCAAGCTTGGGGTCCATGAGACCTACGGCCGGCCGGTACCGGGTCCCCAAAATCCGGGAGATCAGGCGCAAAAAGGTGACTCGAGTATAAGCCGAGGGGAGGAAACTCGGCTTATACTCGAGGATATACGGTATATATTTTCTGAAAGCAGGGACCCTGGAGAATAAAAAGGTGGTAGATGCTATTTTTATTTAAGTCACAAAATATTTTCACACTTACAGTATCCCACAAAAGTAAGCACACCCCTCACATTTGTGTAAATCTTTTTTTGTATCTTTTCATGTGACAACACTGAAGAAATTACACTTTGTATCTCCAATGTTGTGTAGTAAATTTACGTAGCGCTTTACATTGTACATTCGTATCACTCCCATTCACACAAATGAGGAGGATGGGGAATCCTCCCTACCAATGTATCCTGATAGGAGGGACTCCAATGGAATCCTCCCCACCAATGTATCCTAATAGGAGGGACTCCAATGGAATCCTCCCCACCAATGTATCCTGATAGGAGGGACTCCAATGGAATCCTCCCCACCAATGTATCCTAATAGGAGGGACTCCAATGGAATCCTCCCCACCAATGTATCCTGATAGGAGGGACTCCAATGGAATCCTCCCCACCAATGTATCCTAATAGGAGGGACTCCAATGGAATCCTCCCCACCAATGTATCCTAATAGGAGGGACTCCAATGGAATCCTCCCCACCAATGTATCCTGATAGGAGGGACTCCAATGGAATCCTCCCCACCAATGTATCCTAATAGGAGGGACTCCAATGGAATCCTCCCCACCAATGTATCCTGATAGGAGGGACTCCAATGGAATCCTCCCCACCAATGTATCCTGATAGGAGGGACTCCAATGGAATCCTCCCCACCAATGTATCCTGATAGGAGGGACTCCAATGGAATCCTCCCCACCAATGTATCCTGATAGGAGGGACTCCAATGGAATCCTCCCCACCAATGTATCCTAATAGGAGGGACTCCAATGGAATCCTCCCCACCAATGTATCCTGATAGGAGGGACTCCAATGGAATCCTCCCCACCAATGTATCCTAATAGGAGGGACTCCAATGGAATCCTCCCCACCAATGTATCCTGATAGGAGGGACTCCAATGGAATCCTCCCCACCAATGTATCCTGATAGGAGGGACTCCAATGGAATCCTCCCCACCAATGTATCCTGATAGGAGGGACTCCAATGGAATCCTCCCCACCAATGTATCCTGATAGGAGGGACTCCAATGGAATCCTCCCCACCAATGTATCCTAATAGGAGGGACTCCAATGGAATCCTCCCCACCAATGTATCCTAATAGGAGGGACTCCAATGGAATCCTCCTCACCAATGTATCCTAATAGGAGGGACTCCAATGGAATCCTCCTCACCAATGTATCCTGATAGGAGGGACTCCAATGGAATCCTCCCCACCAATGTATCCTGATAGGAGGGACTCCAATGGAATCCTCCCCACCAATGTATCCTAATAGGAGGGACTCCAATGGAATCCTCCCCACCAATGTATCCTGATAGGAGGGACTCCAATGGAATCCTCCCCACCAATGTATCCTGATAGGAGGGACTCCAATGGAATCCTCCCCACCAATGTATCCTGATAGGAGGGACTCCAATGGAATCCTCCCCACCAATGTATCCTAATAGGAGGGACTCCAATGGAATCCTCCCCACCAATGTATCCTGATAGGAGGGACTCCAATGGAATCCTCCCCACCAATGTATCCTAATAGGAGGGACTCCAATGGAATCCTCCCCACCAATGTATCCTGATAGGAGGGACTCCAATGGAATCCTCCCCACCAATGTATCCTAATAGGAGGGACTCCAATGGAATCCTCCTCACCAATGTATCCTGATAGGAGGGACTCCAATGGAATCCTCCCCACCAATGTATCCTAATAGGAGGGACTCCAATGGAATCCTCCCCACCAATGTATCCTAATAGGAGGGACTCCAATGGAATCCTCCCCACCAATGTATCCTGATAGGAGGGACTCCAATGGAATCCTCCCCACCAATGTATCCTAATAGGAGGGACTCCAATGGAATCCTCCCCACCAATGTATCCTGATAGGAGGGACTCCAATGGAATCCTCCCCACCAATGTATCCTAATAGGAGGGACTCCAATGGAATCCTCCCCACCAATGTATCCTAATAGGAGGGACTCCAATGGAATCCTCCTCACCAATGTATCCTGATAGGAGGGACTCCAATGGAATCCTCCCCACCAATGTATCCTGATAGGAGGGACTCCAATGGAATCCTCCCCACCAATGTATCCTAATAGGAGGGACTCCAATGGAATCCTCCCCACCAATGTATCCTGATAGGAGGGACTCCAATGGAATCCTCCCCACCAATGTATCCTGATAGGAGGGACTCCAATGGAATCCTCCCCACCAATGTATCCTGATAGGAGGGACTCCAATGGAATCCTCCCCACCAATGTATCCTAATAGGAGGGACTCCAATGGAATCCTCCCCACCAATGTATCCTGATAGGAGGGACTCCAATGGAATCCTCCCCACCAATGTATCCTGATAGGAGGGACTCCAATGGAATCCTCCCCACCAATGTATCCTGATAGGAGGGACTCCAATGGAATCCTCCCCACCAATGTATCCTAATAGGAGGGACTCCAATGGAATCCTCCCCACCAATGTATCCTGATAGGAGGGACTCCAATGGAATCCTCCCCACCAATGTATCCTAATAGGAGGGACTCCAATGGAATCCTCCCCACCAATGTATCCTGATAGGAGGGACTCCAATGGAATCCTCCCCACCAATGTATCCTAATAGGAGGGACTCCAATGGAATCCTCCTCACCAATGTATCCTAATAGGAGGGACTCCAATGGAATCCTCCTCACCAATGTATCCTGATAGGAGGGACTCCAATGGAATCCTCCCCACCAATGTATCCTGATAGGAGGGACTCCAATGGAATCCTCCCCACCAATGTATCCTAATAGGAGGGACTCCAATGGAATCCTCCCCACCAATGTATCCTGATAGGAGGGACTCCAATGGAATCCTCCCCACCAATGTATCCTGATAGGAGGGACTCCAATGGAATCCTCCCCACCAATGTATCCTAATAGGAGGGACTCCAATGGAATCCTCCCCACCAATGTATCCTGATAGGAGGGACTCCAATGGAATCCTCCCCACCAATGTATCCTAATAGGAGGGACTCCAATGGAATCCTCCCCACCAATGTATCCTGATAGGAGGGACTCCAATGGAATCCTCCCCACCAATGTATCCTGATAGGAGGGACTCCAATGGAATCCTCCCCACCAATGTATCCTGATAGGAGGGACTCCAATGGAATCCTCCCCACCAATGTATCCTGATAGGAGGGACTCCAATGGAATCCTCCCCACCAATGTATCCTAATAGGAGGGACTCCAATGGAATCCTCCCCACCAATGTATCCTGATAGGAGGGACTCCAATGGAATCCTCCCCACCAATGTATCCTGATAGGAGGGACTCCAATGGAATCCTCCCCACCAATGTATCCTGATAGGAGGGACTCCAATGGAATCCTCCCCACCAATGTATCCTGATAGGAGGGACTCCAATGGAATCCTCCCCACCAATGTATCCTAATAGGAGGGACTCCAATGGAATCCTCCCCACCAATGTATCCTGATAGGAGGGACTCCAATGGAATCCTCCCCACCAATGTATCCTGATAGGAGGGACTCCAATGGAATCCTCCCCACCAATGTATCCTGATAGGAGGGACTCCAATGGAATCCTCCCCACCAATGTATCCTAATAGGAGGGACTCCAATGGAATCCTCCCCACCAATGTATCCTGATAGGAGGGACTCCAATGGAATCCTCCCCACCAATGTATCCTAATAGGAGGGACTCCAATGGAATCCTCCTCACCAATGTATCCTGATAGGAGGGACTCCAATGGAATCCTCCCCACCAATGTATCCTGATAGGAGGGACTCCAATGGAATCCTCCCCACCAATGTATCCTAATAGGAGGGACTCCAATGGAATCCTCCCCACCAATGTATCCTGATAGGAGGGACTCCAATGGAATCCTCCCACCAATGTATCCTAATAGGAGGGACTCCAATGGAATCCTCCCCACCAATGTATCCTAATAGGAGGGACTCCAATGGAATCCTCCCCACCAATGTATCCTGATAGGAGGGACTCCAATGGAATCCTCCCCACCAATGTATCCCGATAGGAGGGACTCCAATGGAATCCTCCCCACCAATGTATCCCGATAGGAGGGACTCCAATGGAATCCTCCCCACCAATGTATCCCGATAGGAGGGACTCCAATGGAATCCTCCCCACCAATGTATCCCGATAGGAGGGACTCCAATGGAATCCTCCCCACCAATGTATCCCGATAGGAGGGACTCCAATGGAATCCTCCCCACCAATGTATCCCGATAGGAGGGACTCCAATGGAATCCTCCCCACCAATGTATCCCGATAGGAGGGACTCCAATGGAATCCTCCCCACCAATGTATCCTGATAGGAGGGACTCCAATGGAATCCTCCCCACCAATGTATCCTGATAGGAGGGACTCCAATGGAATCCTCCCCACCAATGTATCCTAATAGGAGGGACTCCAATGGAATCCTCCCCACCAATGTATCCTAATAGGAGGGACTCCAATGGAATCCTCCCCACCAATGTATCCCGATAGGAGGGACTCCAATGGAATCCTCCCCACCAATGTATCCCGATAGGAGGGACTCCAATGGAATCCTCCCCACCAATGTATCCCGATAGGAGGGACTCCAATGGAATCCTCCCCACCAATGTATCCCGATAGGAGGGACTCCAATGGAATCCTCCCCACCAATGTATCCTGATAGGAGGGACTCCAATGGAATCCTCCCCACCAATGTATCCTGATAGGAGGGACTCCAATGGAATCCTCCCCACCAATGTATCCTGATAGGAGGGACTCCAATGGAATCCTCCCCACCAATGTATCCTGATAGGAGGGACTCCAATGGAATCCTCCCCACCAATGTATCCTGATAGGAGGGACTCCAATGGAATCCTCCCCACCAATGTATCCTAATAGGAGGGACTCCAATGGAATCCTCCCCACCAATGTATCCTGATAGGAGGGACTCCAATGGAATCCTCCCCACCAATGTATCCTAATAGGAGGGACTCCAATGGAATCCTCCTCACCAATGTATCCTGATAGGAGGGACTCCAATGGAATCCTCCCCACCAATGTATCCTGATAGGAGGGACTCCAATGGAATCCTCCCCACCAATGTATCCTAATAGGAGGGACTCCAATGGAATCCTCCCCACCAATGTATCCTGATAGGAGGGACTCCAATGGAATCCTCCCCACCAATGTATCCTAATAGGAGGGACTCCAATGGAATCCTCCCCACCAATGTATCCTAATAGGAGGGACTCCAATGGAATCCTCCCCACCAATGTATCCTAATAGGAGGGACTCCAATGGAATCCTCCCCACCAATGTATCCTGATAGGAGGGACTCCAATGGAATCCTCCCCACCAATGTATCCTGATAGGAGGGACTCCAATGGAATCCTCCCCACCAATGTATCCTGATAGGAGGGACTCCAATGGAATCCTCCCCACCAATGTATCCTGATAGGAGGGACTCCAATGGAATCCTCCCCACCAATGTATCCTGATAGGAGGGACTCCAATTAAAAATGATTGTAAAGAAAAAAAAGAAAAATAACAAACATCTCTATACTTACAGTATCTCACATTTGTGTAAATCTTTTCTTGTATCTTTTCATGTGACAACACTGAAGAAATGACACTTTGGCCCAGATTCTGAAAGGGCTTACGATGGTGCAACGCAATGTACGCCGTCGTAAGTCCTAATCCAACCCGTCGTATCTATGCGTCTGATTCTTAGAATCAGTTACGCATAGATATCCATTAGATCCGACAGTGTAAGTCTCTTACGCCGTCGGATCTTAAATGCAATTTTTTTTTTGCCGCTCGGTGTCGCCTCCGTCGTTTTCCCGATCGAGTATGCAAATTAGCTAGATACGTGAATTCCCGAACGTACGCGCGGTCGACGCAGTGAAGTTACGACGTTTACGTTAGTTTTGCGTGGCGTAAAGTTACCCCTGCTATATGAGGGGCAACCAATGTTAAGTATGGGCGTCGTTCCCGCGTCGAAATTTATAAATTTACGTTGTTTGCGCAAGTCGTCCGTGAATGGGGCTGGACGCCATTTACGTTCACGTCGAAACCAATGACGTCCTTGCGACGTCATTTGGAGCAATGCACCCTGGGATATTTTCCGGACGGCGCATGCGCAGTACGTTCGGCGCGGGAACGCGCTTAATTTAAATGCTCCACGCCCCCTACCTGGCTAATTTGAATTAGGCGGGCTTGCGCCAGGTGATTTACGATACGCCGCCGCAACTTTACAGGCAAGTTCTTTGTGAATAAAGCACTTGCCTGTAAAACTTGCGGCGGTGTAACGTAAATGAGATACGTTACGCCCGCAGAGTTTTACGCCCATCTACGAGAATCTGCCCCTTTGTATCTCCAATGTTGTGTAGTGAGTGTACAGGGGGGGGGGGGGGGGGGTGTACGGGGGGGGAGGGGGAGGAGTGTACAGCTTGTATAACAAATAACTCAACACACAGCCATTAATGTCTAAACCTCTGGCCACAAAATCCTACAAAATCCAAATCACCAGTGGGGCCGTATTAAGCTGAAACATGGGCCGCAATTGGCCCGCGGGCCGGACTTTGGACATGCCTGTCCTAAATGGTGTATGTGTTGGAGATATAATAAATCTTACCCGGGGGTATAATAAATAAGCATATCTGTAGGTAAAAAAAAAAAATCACGGATGAGAGTTTACGAACGCTTTACCCGCTTGCCGAGCGCGCTATAACGGAATGACGGCTACAGTGCAGACCGCTAGTTCTGGGAGGCCATCGTATGACAGCCTCTCGTGATCACGCCCGCCACGCGCCCGCTGAGGGGCGCTTTGTGATCACAGTGTCCTCCAAACTCAGCCGATCAAAGATTGAGGTAAAGAGCCAATCAGCAGCTCTTTACCACAAGATCAGCTGTGTCCAATCAGTTATCAGCATTCCTTTCCTCACACTGACAGTGTGTGCATCAGTGCCCACCAATACCTCCTCATCAGTGCCCATCAGTACCCACCAATACCTTCTCACCAGTCCCAACCAATACCACCTCCGTGCCCACCAGTACCTCCTCATCAGTGCCCACCAGTACCTCCTCATCAGTGCCTCCTCATTAGTGCCCACCAGTGCCAGCTCATCAGTGCATCCTCATCAGTGCCCACCAATACCTCATCAGTGCCCACCAGTGCCTCCTCATCAGTGCCCACCAGTGCCTCCTCATCAGTGCCTCATCATTGCCCACCAATACCTCATCAGTGCCCACCAGTGCCTCCTCATCAGTGCCTCATCATTGCCCACCAATACCTCATCAGTGCCCACCAGTGCCACCTCATCAGCGCCCACCAGTGCCACCTCATCAGTGCCCAATATCTCATGAGTGCCCACCAGTACCTCCTCATCAGCACCCACCAGTGCCACCTCAGTGCCCAATACCTCATCAGTGCCCACCAGTACAACCTCACCAGCGCCCAATACCTCCTCATCAGTGCCCACCAGTACCTCCTCATTCGTGCCCACCAATACCTCCTTAATCAGTGCCCACCAGTGCCACCTCATGAGTGCCCACCAAAACCTCCTTATTAGTGCCCACCAATACCACCTCCGTGCCCACCAGTACCTCCTCCTCAGTGCCCACCAGTACCTCCTCATCAGTGCCTCCTCATTAGTGCCCACCAGTGCCAGCTCATCAGTGCATCCTCATCAGTGCCCACCAATACCTCATCAGTGCCCACCAGTGCCTCCTCATCAGTGCCCACCAGTGCCTCCTCATCAGTGCCTCATCATTGCCCACCAATACCTCATCAGTGCCCACCAGTGCCTCCTCATCAGTGCCTCATCATTGCCCACCAATACCTCATCAGTGCCCGCCAGTGCCACCTCATCAGCGCCCACCAGTGCCACCTCATCAGTGCCCAATATCTCATGAGTGCCCACCAGTACCTCCTCATCAGCGCCCACCAGTGCCACCTCAGTGCCCAATACCTCATCAGTGCCCACCAGTACAACCTCACCAGCGCCCAATACCTCCTCATCAGTGCCCACCAATACCTCCTTAATCAGTGCCACCTCATGAGTGCCCACCAAAACCTCCTTATTAGTGCCCACCAGTACCTCATCAGTGCCCACCTCATGAGTTCCCACCAATACCTCCTCATCAGTGCCCAATACCTTATCAGTGCCCACCAGTGCCACCTCATCAGTGAAGGAGAAAAAATACCCTTTTGCAAAAACGATAACGTTTTTTTTTTAGTCTTTTTTCCATTTATTTAGCAAAAAAAAAAAAACCTGAGTGGTGATTAAATCCCACCAAAAGAAATCTCCATTTGTATGAAAAAAATTATACTTGTGTACAGCGTTGTACGACCGCGTCATTGTCATTCAAAGCTGAAAATTGTCCTGTGCAGGAAAGGGGGGGGGGGGTGACATTGCCCGGTATTGAAGGGGTTAAGACGCATAGCTATGAACATCTTCCATTGAAAAGAACCGGCTACGATTTGATTAGTGTCCGATTGTCCGCCGCAATGTCGCAGCACTATATCCCACTATAAGTCGCTGATCGCCACTATTACTAGTATAAGAAAATAAAAATCCCCTAAATCTTTCCCGCAGTTTGTAATCAATATAATTGGAATTAGAAGAATACGTATCGGAAGAAAAGGGGGGCATGAAGGGGGGTAAAAAGCCTAAAAGCCTTGGCACCCCAGAAAATCATTATATCACTCAGTATAAAGTATAGAGGGGTTAGCGCCCCCGTCATGTGCCCCCCAATAAAAGATCCTCCCCTCCCCTTCCTGTATAGCAGACATGACAGGAAGTGAGGGGGAAATCTCTACAATGGGGACATGACAGGAAGTGAGGGGCAAATCTCTACAATGGGGACATGACAGGAAGTGAGGGGAAATCTCTACAATGGGGACATGACAGGAAGTGAGGGGCAAATCTCTACAATGGGGACATGACAGGAAGTGAGGGGGAAATCTCTACAATGGGGACATGACAGCAAGTGAGGGGAAATCTCTACAATGGGGACATGACAGGAAGTGAGGGGGAAATCTCTACAATGGGGACATGACAGGAAGTGAGGGGGAAATCTCTACAATGGGGACATGACAGGAAGTGAGGGGGAAATCTCTACAATGGGGACATGACAGGAAGTGAGGGGGAAATCTCTACAATGGGGACATGACAGGAAGTGAGGGGGAAATACAATGACAGGAAGTGAGGGGGAAATCTCTACAATGGGGACATGACAGGAAGTGAGGGGGAAATCTCTACAATGGGGACATGACAGGAAGTGAGGGGGAAATCTCTACAATGGGGACATGACAGGAAGTGAGGGGGGAAATCTCTACAATGGGGACATGACAGGAAGTGAGGGGGAAATCTCTACAATGGGGACATGACAGGAAGTGAGGGGGAAATCTCTACAATGGGGACATGACAGGAAGTGAGGGGCAAATCTCTACAATGGGGACATGACAGGAAGTGAGGGGAAATCTCTACAATGGGGACATGACAGGAAGTGAGGGGAAATCTCTACAATGGGGACATGACAGGAAGTGAGGGGCAAATCTCTACAATGGGGACATGACAGGAAGTGAGGGGGAAATCTCTACAATGGGGACATGACAGGAAGTGAGGGGGAAATCTCTACAATGGGGACATGACAGGAAGTGAGGGGCAAATCTCTACAATGGGGACATGACAGGAAGTGAGGGGGAAATCTCTACAATGGGGACATGACAGGAAGTGAGGGGGAAATCTCTACAATGGGGACATGACAGGAAGTGAGGGGCAAATCTCTACAATGGGGACATGACAGGAAGTGAGGGGCAAATCTCTACAATGGGGACATGACAGGAAGTGAGGGGGAATCTCTACAATGGGGACATGACAGGAAGTGAGGGCAAATCTCTACAATGGGGACATGATAGGAAGTGAGGGGGAAATCTCTAAAATGGGGACATGACAGGAAGTGAGGGGGAAATCTCTACAATGGGGACATGACAGGAAGTGAGGGGGAAATCTCTACAATGGGGACATGACAGCAAGTGAGGGGCAAATCTCTACAATGGGGACATGACAGGA